>NW_004567158.1:398149-425923 GCF_000260355.1 Condylura cristata
GGCTGAGCAGGGCGTCCAGCATCTCTTCGCACATCGCCAGGCACCGCGGGACGTGGAAGCAGCCTGTGGGTAGAGGCTGCAGCGTCGTGCCCGCGCTCCGGCGGCCGCGCCCCGTCCCCCCCTGCTCTCACCTTTGAACGGACCCCCTTTGATGGTGAGGGCTACCTTCCCCTCTCGGTCCAGGTAGCCGAACCACTCCCCGTAGTCGGGATCGCGAAACTGCAATGACAAAGACACGGTGGCGGCCAGCGTGGCCAGCGCGGTCCAGCTGCCGCAGGCCTGGGCGGGGTCCTCACTGCCCCGCTGCCTGGCTACCGGGACGCTGCGGCCAGGAAACAAACGGGAGTCCCGAATCAGCGCTCCTAAGCCCAAAGGGAGGCGAGGGGCTTCCTTTCCCTCTTCCTGCAGGCAGCCTGGTATCAGATGACCTGGGGGTAGATGGCACCCCCAGGGTGAAATGTGGGCGGGACCCAAAAGACCCCCTCCTGGAATCCACAAAGATTCTGTCTCTGGATTGTGCTGGCGGTTCACGACTGTACAGTCTTTTCCCAGCAAGCTGACCACTTAGGGTGGACAGCTCAGTACTTCCTGAAGTTGGTGTGAAGAAAGAAGTGAAGAGAGCACGTGCTGGGTTCTCAGGAGCCCCCAGACAATCCTGCCCAGCCATTCTCCCTTCTCTCCCACCCACACCTGTGCCCCGAGGCTGGCCTGGCTCCCTGACGCCCCAGCCCTGCTCTAGGCCTTTCTTGACATCCCAGTGAGGCGTAGTGGGCCCTTCTCAGAAAGCCATGGAAGAGAGAGGTGACATGGAGGCTTCTTGCCAACGCGGCCTTGTCTGGCTGCCTGTGACGTGGCCTGTCGCTCTTCCTCAAGGGCGAAGCTCATCATGCGCCCTCTGTTAGTTGCTTATTTTCCCACTCCTTGATCTGCCACAGGAAGAATGTAGCTGTTTCCTCGGATGACTCAACTTTGGCTTTTGCAGTTGCTGTGTGGTAGTGCGTCCTGAGTCACCTGGAGGATGGCTTCCAGTGCTGCTCAACGCACTCTTTAAAGTTCGCTTTCAAGGGTTAAAACGGCCCCCTGTCCTACACCCTCCTCACCAAAGTGCTGACCCTCGGCTGCCTCCTGGGTCGGGGTGGTGACACAGGTGCCTCCAGTCACAGTGGAAGCACACGATGCCTTTGGAAGCTCGAAGCCTGGCGTTGCCCCACTTTCCAGAGGCCCTGGGCCCCAGCACCAGAACCCCGGCTGCAGTCGTGGGGGCACTGGCCCTGCACTGAGCTTCCTGGCCGCTCGCGCACAGGGTGAAGCTCTGCACCCGCTTCAGCCAGGGGCAGTGCAGCCTTCCCATCTGACCTGACCTCACTCGTCCTTGCCCCCTTCCCTGGTCCCCCCTGCTCCCCTCCTGCATCCCGGAGACAATGCTGTGGCCAGCCCAGGCCCCTCTGTTCGCCCCAGCGCATGCTGTGCCTGCTGGCACCGCCAGCCTGCACCTGGCCAGGCCCACCTAGGCTTTACCTTCCGCAGCTCTACCTAGGTCTCTATGTTGGCTTGTTTACTGTTTGCTGTCTGCCCCACCCCCACTGCGACACGGCCTCTAGAGGGAAGGGGCAGGGGCCAGACCTCCAGGAACTCTCAAAGCAGCGCAGGCAGGCGCAGGCACCAGCCCCCACCCTCAGGCTAGCCGGTTGCCTCCTCCCTTGGCCCTGCGGAGCCCGTGCTCACCTGGCGGAAGGTGTACTCTGCCACCTGGTAGAAGAGGCTCAGCAAGGCAGGGTCCCCGCTGTCTCTGTAGCCCATGAGGAAGGCGATCATGGCCTCGCTGTGTGGCCACCACAGCTTCATAGCCCACTCCAGCTGAGGGCGGAGGCGGGCATGAGCCAGCTTGGCGGCGCCAGCTCTCAGGGCCCAGTGAGAGCCCGGCTGCCCACTTGTGGAATGGCATCTCTAGGGGTGTCAGTGGCTCCTTGACCCAGCGCACCCCGAGCAGCCATTCCGTAGGCCACGGAGACGGGCTCTCGAAGCCCGGACAGCCCCAACCTGTCCTCTCTTCCCGCTCTGTCCAATGTCTTCTGGGAACAGCCACGCTGTACAGACTGCAGGACCCAGACACAGTCGAGGGCAAGACCCGCAGGAGCAAACTTGCTCCCTGCCAACACCGTACAACCCCCTGGAGAGGCTCTCCCTCACAGGCAGGCTGCCCCACCGCGCCGCCCGTGCGCTGAGGCCCAAAGTGGGGTCCTGGGTTGGGACCCAGCCCTGCCATTTCGGCCAGGCTCACTGGGGGCAGGCAGCCCGGGGTCCCTTTTCAAGTGGGTGGTGACAGCTCCCACCTCCCTGGGCAGAGCCTGCAACAGGCCAGCCCAGCCCCCACCTGTGTGGGGCACAGGCCATCGGCATCCTGGAAGTAGAAGAGGCCTCCATGCTCAGGGTCCCATCCAGAGCGGAGGGGCGCCAAGAGGAACGTCTTGATAACGTGGGCCCGAAGTTCAGGGTCACCTTTCCGGAGGGCGTGACGGAGCAGGAACCAGCCAGCTTCCAGCGCGTGACCTGGTGCGGATGGGCATGAGGCGGGCGCGGCTCTCCGCACCACATGGGGCGCTCAAGCCTCTGCACCAACCACAGCAGGACCAGAGCCCCCCTCACGCAGGGCACACACCCTGCCACCCATGCCCGTTGGCTGGATGGCCCTCCCGCATGCCCTCTGCTGCCACCCGCCTGAGCTGCCCCTTCTCTGCCTGCCCCTGATGGAGGGGGAAGCCCCAGCCCGGGCCTGTGTGTCGGCCCAGCCGGCCTCACCTGGGTTCTGCTGCCTCCCCAGGCAGCCAGGAAGCTCCTTGCCATCTTCTGACACGTTCTCCAGCACAGCCTGGCCATCCCTCTGAGGGTAAGGCGAGCAGGCGGTGCGGCCTGCAACCGTCCACCAGGAACACCGCCCTCCCCGCTGCACTGCACTAGAGGCTCGGGGCCTCCTTAAAGCCCGCGTCCCACAGACTCCCCACTCCATAGGGTGAGTGTGCATGGGCTCCCCGGGCCCTTCGCTTTCACCAGGGTCTTGGCTGCCCGTGTGCTGAGAAAGTCCGCGAGGGGTGGAGGAGATGCCCCGGGCGCAGAGGGCGAGCAGCCCTGCCCCTCCGCTGCTGGCCCTGTCTAGTGTCTGTGATGGTCAGCCCTCTGCCCCTACCTGGACGTGCTGCAGAAGCCTCTGGGCGCACCAGTCCCCCAGCTCTGCGTAGCTGCCCGCCATCACCTCATCTGCCTCCCCGAGTTCTTCCACCAGGTTCAACAGCATCATGGGCACTGCCATGGGCTCTGAGGTAGGGGCCCCCGGGAGCTGGGGCCGGCCCAGCCCTGACGGGTCCTCCCGCACCCAGTGGACAATCTGGTCCATCATCTCCACCGCTTCCCTCTGGGTGGAGGCAGATGGGCCAGGGGGGCTCAGGCTGCGGCTGCAGCTCACGGAGTCCCACCCTGTGCAGTCCGCCCCCCGCCCCCGGTCCCAGCCTACAGGCCCCAGGGCTGGGCCCCTGTTGGGAGAGCCCTGCAGGACAGTACCAGGGACCTAGGTCCAGGTTGGGTGCTGGGGCTCAGGATGGCGCCACTCCCTCTGCCTCTGGGGCGCCCATTCTAGGGGGAGGCAGCTGTCCCCACGCAGCAGGTGGGGTCGGAAAGCACAAAGGGTCCCAAGGAGGAGGGAGAGAGCTGCCCTGGGCTTCTCTGGGGCATGGAGTGGGAGCTGAGAGGTGACTGGGGGGCGGAGCACCCATAGACACATGGTGATAACTCAGTGAAGGAAGGGGGTCCAGGAGCCTCAAGGCTGTGGCAGCACAGAGGCAGGCCAAGCCTGTCCCCCCACGGCACTGGACAGGTGGTGAAGGGCCAGGCCACTCCCAGGGCACCGCCCGCAAGCACCTGGTACCGCGCCTCCCCTGTAGCACGCCACAGCTCGCTCATGGCCAGGGTGTAAAAACACTCGCTGAAGATGGTGCGCTGCACTTTGACGGGGCGGCCATCCCGGGTTAGCAGGAAGGCGCACTTCTTCCCAGGGGGTGCCACTCGGGCATGGCGGAGCAGAAATTCACCACCTGGTGGGGGGAGGTGGGCGTGGCAGAACTCAGGTGAAGACTCACCTTTCCTGCGTACCTGTGAACCCCCAAGGCCCCTCCCTGCTGCCAAGACATCTCGGGCAGCTTCTCTGCAGGGCCCCCTTCTCTGCGACCGCCGCTGCTCTGCGGCCCGCGGCAGCTGCATGCACGAGCCCCACCAAGTGCATCTGGAGGGGCTCTGGGCACCGGGGCTGCCAGGGTACCTGCTTTAGCCACGTCCAGGAGCTCAGGGCGGTGGAAGCGCTCGACTGTGCGGTACAGGCGACAGTACATCCACACCTGGTGGGGGCAGGCGTGACCTCAGCAGGGAGTAGTGGCTGCTCCAGGCGGAGAGGAGGGGTCCTGAGTGCGAGCGCCTCCCCCAGTGGGCCTCGCGTGGGTATGGACAGAGGCAGGGCAGCCCGTCCACCCTGCCTGCCCCGGAGACCTGCAGGCCTACCTGCCTCCCCTGCAGCCACACATACTTGAGGTCATCGTACACCTGCCCGTCTCGGCCCAGGCACGTGAAAAAGCCCCTGTGGGGCAGACGGCGCCTTAGCAAAGGGGGAGCTGCCTCACCCATGCCGTACCCCGGGAACCACTGCCCGCAGGGAGCAGACCAGAGAGTGAGGTGGGGACTGGGGAAGGGCGGAGAGCCGGCCAATGGTGCCAGGAGGGAGGAGGCGCACCCGTATTCAGGGTCGTGGGAGTGCGCTGTCCAGAAAGCCAGCACGCGGTCCAGTTCCTGCCCGACTCGCTCCTTCCAGGCCTGCAGACGCTCGCGTTCCTTCTCCATGTCCTGGAGAAACTCTGGACTTGGAGCCACAGCTGCCCCCACACCTCTCCACCTTCCCAGGCCCCATCTTCTAAGCGGGCTCTTGTGTGCCCCGGTGGCCCCCCCTCTGGAACCAGCCCCACGGCTGCCTCCCCCTGGCCTGGGGACCCAGCCCTCGGGGTTCTCTCCAGCCCTGTGCGGGGCTGCTGACCGGACAGTCACAGGCCTGTCCCCACCGTCCCTGCAGGACACACCCCACCACGGGGCCCCACTGGCCTGCCACACTCGGAGACCCCCGCTCATCCTTCCCTCTTCCAGGAAGCCAGAGAGCTGGTCGCGGTCCCGTGACTGTCACTCAGCTGACCCAGCCACGCCCCACCCATCCCCTCCGGGATCCTGCCGGGCCAGGGGCGGGGCCACGACGGGGGCGGGGCCTGCGGCCGCGCGGACCCAGCTCCGCCCCCACGGTCGGCTCGGCGGGACCCTGGGCGGCAGAGTCCGCGGAGCTAGGCTCTGGCCTCTGCTGGGCACGTGGGGGTCCAGATCCGCCTGGTGGGGGACGCCGGAGAGCCAGCCGGTGGGCCACGCGAGGCGGGGCTGACTTTCCATGCTTTCAGCAGCGACTCCCCACCCCGTGGCTCCTGCAAGGCCGTGGGGCACAGGTGCAGTGGAAGACGGGCACCCTCTGACCTCAACCCCCACAGGTGGCATCAGCACTCAGCAGCCCACGACTGCTGACTGGTGCTGACTTCTTCACCCAAACCATCCAGCTGCGCGAGGCAGGTAAGAGTGGGTGTCTGGAGAGGTATCCGCCCTCAGGTCCCCCAGGTTGGCCAGGCCTGTCTTTCACCACCCAGATCGCTTCTCCTGGCTCCGTGGCTGGCCTGATCCGATGCCCCTGGGAAGATTAGCTAAACTGTCTCCCCACGTTTCTCTGCCAACGGCAGAACCCCAGGGAGGGCGCAGGCCAGGGACCCTGAGTCCCCAGCACGGTCCAGGGAGCTCAGCCTTCTGGGTCAGCTCCCACTGCTGGCTGCCAGTCTTTGGGGTATCATGGCTGCCTCCTTCAAGGATCCTACTACAGGCTAACCCCCTTCCAAATAATTCCCGTTTGCAATGCTGGGACGAGTGACCTGCCTGGCCAGCAGGGGGGTGGAGACCGGTTACCTTGTGCCGCCTCTACCAGCCGCTGCGGCTTATGCTTGAGCTGCCCACCCTGCTCTTGATGCTTCCGGCGACCCTTCGCGGCCATCTCTCCCCGCCTCCCTGTGCTCACCGCCCTCAGGCCTACCTAGCTCTGGACAAGCCTGGGCAAATGGAAGGTTGTGAGGGTCATAGGGGCGGGCCCCCAGGCCTGGGTCCAGTGGACGGGGCCTCTCCTGCTGAGGCTCAGGAAGGAGTGTGTTCAGACTCCACGCCGAGTGCTGAGAGCAGCCCTCGGGCCTCAGCATCCAGAGGGCCATGCTGGCCACCTAGAGGCCAGGACCCTCCACCTGGGCCCGACTGTGTCCATCTGGCCTTGTATCACATGCCCCCACCTGTCCGCACAGGCCTCTCCTCTCCTGGGCCCCAACCCGCACTGGCCAGAGGGGCCGCAGGGCTTTTGCCTCCCCTCTGAAGGTCACCTGCCTGTCCCTGCCCCCAGGGCTGGGCTTTGTCAGGGTGAGGAAGCTAGAGCTGCAGAGGTATGGCCTTGTAGGTCTACAGGGCCCGCCCACTGGAGCCCCAACCTGAGGCCTAGTAAAGCGAGCGGGCCTGCCTGTGAGCTGGGCTCACATGTCTGAATACATGTTTGTGTGCACAGGGCGCGGGGCAGGGAGGGTTCCGGTTCGACTGATGGGGAGGGGAAGGGTGGCTAACAGGTGTGGCAGAGAAGGCACCAAGGTCCTGTGGGCCCGGCTTCTGCAGGCCTCGTGGCTGGCCAGCACTAGTCTAGCCCAGCTAACCCACCCACCCACCCACGCGGCAGCCCGCACCAGCCCCCTCAGCAGGGTGTGAGAGGGAACCTCATGTCCTGTGCCCACTGAGTGTGACACAGAACCACACCCATGGGCGACACCAGGGGTTTTCTCAGCCCGAACCGCGGGTGGAAGCGCAGCCCAGCTCTTCCCCTGGCCACTCCAGACCGGCCATTCCAGGCCGGCCACTGCACGCAGCCTCTGCCCCAGTCCCCTGTCCTCCAGTTGGGAGGCGACAGGTCCTAGGCCAGGGCAGCCGGGCTCTGCCCAGGGAGCCCCAGGCCCCAGCGTGGAGGCACTGTCCCGATCCCTCATTTCTGTGGAGGCAACTGGAAGGCAGAACCTGCTCTGGGGGGGCCTGCTGGGGAGGGGCGCCGTCACCCGGGAGCGCTGGACAGAGAAACAACAGCTATTTCAAAAAAAGTCTTTTTAATTGTTCAAAATAGCACAAAACGACATCGCACTGTGGTGATCAGGCCACGGGTTACTCTACAATAGATGACAGGCTACTGCTCAGTCAAGGGCGCTCGGGGGCGGCAACAATGGGACCAGGCGAGTGGGCTCCGGGGCGACTAAACGTGACATTTTCCACGGCGAAATATACTATAATACAACAAACCAGAGGACGCGGCCGGTGGCAGGGTCTGGCGGCCGTGGCCGTCACAGCTGCGCCTCCAGGGCGGGGGTCTGCAGACCGCGCTGCCACTCTCCCAGGACCTGCCCACAGCCTTGCTGGCGCCTGAAGCGGGACCAGGTGAGAGTGGCCTCGTCTGTCACGCAAGGCAGAGTCCCCTAGGCAGGCCTCAGCCCCCCACAGCGTCAACCAGGAGAGCCAGCGGGGCACACACCCGCCCTTGTCTCTGGGGTGCCGCCCCCCTTTTCTTGCAGCTCTGCCCAGAGGGTGGCGGTGTCGAGGGCGCCAGACACTGAGAGCCAGGGAGGGCTGGGGGTCGCGAGCAGACCTCCCCTGCGGGCTGCCCCTGGGGTGCAGAGCCGCTCACCCACAGTTGGGAGGTCACTGTTCGCCTTCCCGCGGCCGCTCAGGCCCCGGACCTAGGGCCCAGTAGAGGGGTGGAGGCCAGTAGCCAGCAAGAGGCGGCGGGGCTGGGCGGCCAACGGCAGGCCCAAGGGGAGAGTCCACACCTCTTCTACCCTGGTTGCCACCAGCTTTTCCTCCAGAAAGATCCCTGCCAAGGCTTAGCCAAGGAGAAAAAGTAAAAAAAAAAACCAAAAAAAAAAAAAAAAAAAAAAAAATGAACAGATAAGAACTACTCAAGCTGCTTAAAAATTTTACAAAGAAACAAAGCACTAAATTACAATAAAAATGTTAACTCCGTCAATTTCAACTTAAAAAAATACAACAAATGCAGCAGTTGGTGGTGTGGCCCTGGCCTGGACCCCGGGGAGGCCGAAGCCAGGCTCGGCGGGAGTCAGGCAGGCTCGGAGCGCTGCTCAGGCCGCCGCGAGGTGCCTTCTCCCCCTTTCTTTTTCTTCTCATGTTTGGAAATGGGGAAGAGGAGGAAGGGGCGAGGGGAGGGTACGAAGGCCTCTGAGAAGGGGGGCGCGAGGACAGAGCAGGGGTGGGTAGGGCCCGCTGGAAATGCCAAGGGCACAAAGTAAGACAGGACCAGGAGCCCCCAAGCCTCTCTGAGAGAGACAAGGGCGGGACTGCTGGGGAGGCCTCTCCTGGGCTCCCGGCCACCACCTTGAAGACAGCGACGGCTACGGGCTTCCGCCCACACAGTCCAAGGCGCTTCCTCTCCTGGCTGCCCAGCGCTCGGGCTGGCTTGGCGGCGCCGGCCTGGAGGGGAGCCGAGCCGGGCCGCTGCTCTTCCCTGTCAGCCTCCACCGCCCCAGCAGCGGGAAAATGTGCTTTCTTTAGGTTACTGAAAACAGCGAGAGGGAGAACGAAGAGTGGCGGCCAGCGGCTGGCGAGGGGGAAGAGTGAGCGCCGGGGTGGGGGGGCCCTGGTGGGCGCGGTCCTGAAGCAGAGGGGGGCTGGAGGATCCAGGTGCTGGGCAGCTGCCTCTCACTGGCCATCTGCCTTCGATTTCTTTGGAGCGGATTTCCTTGGAAGACGGGAGGACAGGGGATCAGGACCACTCCGACAACGAAGGGCCCTGGCAGCCCAGGACCCAGCTAAACTCCCCCAGGCCACATGAGGACGGCGCTTGTCCTCGGTCACAAGCAAATAGCACTTCACGACCAGCACAGCGACAAGGTTGACCAGGGCACCAAGGCGTCTTGCCAGGTTAGGGGCACGTCCCCCACCCCCCAGGGCCCCGCTTACATTTCCGGAGAGGACATGGGCCGCTTGCTGGCGGGCTTGGTGCCAGAGCTGTCCTTACTGGTTTCTGCAGACAGAGGTAGAGCGGTGAGTGGACAGCGGGGCTGCGGCCCCGCCCCGCCCCTCCAGCCCCCACCCCAACCAGGTCTAGGGCCACCCCAGGCAAGATTTCGAGGCCCTCCTGCTGCAGCTCCTCCAGCCCCACCGGTCTCCTGGGGGCTGGAGTCACACCAGGCAGGTCGGCCTGAGCCAGCAGCACCCTTGTGCTGCCGCCCTGGAAGCCCCGGGCCAGGCTTACCTTGCAGCCACCTCACTTGGGTGGCAGGGCCATAGCCCTTCTCGTTGCGCGCGGCGATGCGGAAGATGATGGCGGGCTTGGTGGTGTAGTCGATGTGTGCGTTGGAGAGGCTGGAGGACTGCACCAGGCAGGAGGGGCTGGGCCCGCAGTACACGCGCATGAAGGCCAGCTGTGCCGGGGCCGAGCTCTTGGGCTCTCCGCTGGCCTGCGAGCTCTGGATGGCCAGGTACACCGAGTACTCGATGATCTTGCCCGAGGTCACAGAGGGCGGCTCCCAGGTGAGGTGAGCACCATCTGGGCTCTGGAACCAGGGGACAGGTCAAGCTGCGCTGTGCCCCTGGGCTCCGCCCAATGACTTTGCCCCACCCCGTGTCCTGGCAAGGAGGTGCACTGAAGGCCTTGCGGCCTCCAGTGCTGACGCCACTCCCCCACCAGCTGTTTCCCGCCGGCGGGGCTCAGTCCCCAGCAGCCGCCCTGCCCTGCCCAACCCAAGGAGCAAGGATGCAGAAGCAGAGCTAACAGGCCCTGACCATCCGGATGTAGGGATGAGGCGAAGAACATGTTCGCCACGGCACGCTCGCTGGATGTCGGTGGCCAGCTTAAGAGGGCAAAAGCCGGGCCAGGGGACAGGAGGGAACTTGCCCTTGTTGCAACTGGTGACAGCCAGGCCTGAAGTCAGGGTTCCGGTCACTGCTGTCAGGCAGACACTGTTCACCCAGAGGGAGCCGATCTGCCCTCACACCGGGGCCTACCGCCCAGTGTGGAAGGGAGCTCTGGGCAGGCGGGCTCGCTGGAGCCTGCTTGCTTTAGTGGGCAAGGCCACCCCGGCGAGACTCACTTTGCTGATTTTAATGGCACAAGGGGCCCCAGGGAAGCCAGGCAGACACGTCTTAAAAGCAGAAATTTCGCTGAAGGGCCCCCGGCCACAGGCATTGACCCCAGCCACACGGAACTTGTAGGCTGTGCCCGGCTGCAGCTCCTGCTTCTTCAGCTGGTTGTAGTCCGGGACGGCGCCCGAGTCTTCCTGTGTGGGGGTGGGAGGGGAGCACGAGCTCAGGCGACCAGACTGGGCTTTTCTGCCGCCTCATGAGGCGCTACGTGAGTGTCAGCACTGCGCCCAGCAGAGTCCCCACAGCCCTGGTCCCTGCCCTCAGCTGCTAGGGACACTCACATCGGCTGGGACAGCGTCGTCTGGCGGCATGAAGTAGTGCGTCACCATTACGTTGGTGCCCTTGATGACCCCCACGTCAAACCACTGGTTCTCCTTCTTCATGGGGGCCTTGCTGGGTGGGGGTGGGAGGTCGGGCTTCTGAAAGACAGAAAGGGGAAGAGTGATCAGGCCGCTGCCACCACAGCCCAGAGGTAGCGCCTGCCCTCCGCCCCACTGCATATGACTCACCACCCCCAAGGACTCGATGCCGTTGGCCACTTCTGTCAGGGTAGCTGCAGCCTGCAGCTTAGCAGGGCTAGCTACCACCACTGGCTGGGGTGCCACGAATGTGTTGGATGGAGCCAGGCCTGGAAAGAGAGGCGTCAGAGGGAAACACATCAGAAAGCCACCTTCCACGGTCCGAGCTCCTGCCAAGGGCCCAGGGGCCCAAGTGTCCCGGGGCAGGGCCCCTCTTACTCTCGGTGGCTGTGGAAGGCAGCAGGGCCACGGTGCTAGGGACAGCCCCGGCCAGCTCATTGAGGCAGTTGCTCTCGATGGCCGGATCATTGAGGCTGTCGGCAGGGGCCAGGGCCTCAGTGGGGAGGTGGTGGTGCTGCTGCTGGGCCTGTGCCTCCTGCAGCTGCTGCTGCTGCTGCACCAAGGCAGCCAGTTCCTGCTGCGTCAGCACGATGGGGATGGTGGTGGCCTGGCCCTCCTGGCCCTCGGCTGACAGGTGTCCCAGCTCCGCCTGCGTCACGGCTGCCGCCGCCTCAGACGTGTCCATGGGCTCCCCAGTGCCTGCTCCATGGTGGAGAAAGACACTACTCAAGAGGAAGGCCCAGCAGGAAGAGCTGCCCAGGCTTCCCCAGCCCTCTCCCAGTGGCCTGCTGTTGGGAGTGCTCTGCGCAGCCCCCGGGGGGGCCCTCATCGCCTCGCCCGCCTTTACCTCACCTTCCCTGCCTGAGATGACACTGGAGCCAGGATACTTGGCTTGCTTCCTGGAGCCCTGGCCTCCGTGCCAGTTCTGCCCACCACACTGCACTCATGCCACCCTGGCCAGAAGTGGGTCCCCTTTCTCAGGCTGCCCATCACCACAACCTCCAGCAAGGACTGGCAACTGGAGGCTTGAGACGCTCTCACTCCTCCCCCACCTCCCCTCGGGGCTCCAGCCCCCACTAGAGACAGTGGGCGCATCACACTCCCAACACCTACCCATGACGGCCTGCTGTGCGGCCTGGAGCACCGCCTGGATGGCCAGGGCCTGAGCTTCCTCGGTGGCTGCGGCCTGGGCAGCCGCTTCAGCAGCCGCAGTCACTGCCAGCTCTTCAGGAGTGAGCCCTGTTACCATAAGGGTGGCAGTGCCCGCCTGGGCCTCTGCCATCAGCTCCTGGGGAAGTGAGAGCTGCTCCACTTCAGACTGTGTGGGCGCGGGAGGCTGGACCACCACAGTGGCCACCACCGCCGAGCTGGCAGGCTCTTGGCCTGCAGACGGGTCCCCTGTACTGCTGAGATCCACGGCGGCCTGGAGCTCAGGGGTCTGGGAGGCTGACAGGACCTCGGCGGACTCCCCCATCAGGGGTGTGGAGGCGGGCTGCAGGAGTTGCCTCGGGGGCAGCTGCTGGCGGGGCCCTGGCGAGGCCTGGAGCTCCTCAGGGGGCTGCAGGATGTCAACAGCAGAGAAGGGCATGTCAGAAGTTTCTGTGTTGGCTATGGTCACCGTTATCGTGGCTGGGATGGGGACTTCGGTGGTCAGAGCCCCTGGGGTAGTCTCAGTCACTGACGAGATCTTCTAGAAAGGGAGAGAAGCTCCCGTCAGAGAGAAGGAGAGGAAGGCCAGAGCCAGGGCGCCTTCACCTTTCTGTGGGCTTCCATCCTCAGTGGGCATGTACAACCCCGTGAAATGGGGGGGTGGCAGTTACTGAGCAGTGGGGTGCAGCGAGAGACCCGGATGTCTCTAGCCAGGGGTGCGTGCAGACCAGTGAAATGACAAGCCTGGGAAACACTATGGACGCCAAAGCCCCGAGGGAGACACACTGCTCTCCTGCCCTGTCACACACACATGGGCCTTTTATGGCCTGGAGAGGCCCAACAGAGACAGCAGCCTGGGCTGAGGGTGACACCTAGTGCCCAGCTCCGAGACAGCGCAGGCCGAAGAAGAGCCAAAGGGGCCTCCCAGGGCTCTCACCGGCACAGAGGGGCCCGGGGCTGGTGTGGACTGCGTCACGGTGGTCACAGCCCTCGTCAGCGTGGAGGACACGGTGCTCGTGACGGTGCTTGAGCTGGGGACGTTCACACCGTCACCCTGGGTGCTCTCCACCTCTCCCTGGTCGCTGGCGGCTGGTGGGGGATCTGTGGGGACAAGCAGCAGTGAGGCAATAGGCAACTTACCGGGGGGCTTGGTTGGCAGGCACCCCAAGGCCTCCGCCGGCTTTGCCACCACGAGATGCAGTCACCTGCAGGAGCCATGGGATCTGGCCACAGGTTGCGGCTTCCCACAGCCTGGCACCTCCCCTCACCTTGGTTCGAGCTCATGTTGGAGGTGACGGTGGTGGCCGTGTGGGTGGTGCCCGTCTCGTGCGTCTCACAGGGCGGGTTGGAGCAGACCCGCTGGGTCGGGAAAGGGGCCAGCAACGAGGTGCCAGCTTGGGGGGCACCCACGGGAGGCCCAGCCCCCTCCACGGCAGCCTCCAGGGTCCTGTGGGAGGCGGCGCTGTCAGGGAGCAGGGCTCCCACGCTGACTGACATGGTGGTACCGGTGGAAGTGGTCTGATGTGTCTCGCAGGGGCGGCTGGCGGGGGGCTGCTGCCCGCCCTCCGACTGGCCTGCTGTACCCCCACTGGAGGTGGCCGTGGTGGGCGTGTGGGTGGTGCCCGTCTCGTGGGTCTCACATGGAGGGTTGGTGCAGACCCTCCGGACGCTGCCCGCGTTCGAGGTAGTGGCCGTGCTGGTGGTGCCCGTCTCGTGGGTCTCGCACGGCGGGTTGGAGCAGACCTGGGTCACAGTGGCCACGGGGCATAGCAGCGCCTCCAGGGTGGCCGCAGTCACAGCAGCGCAGGGCGAGCTCTCGTAGACAGGCAGGGAGAGCTCCCCAGCACCCATGGTGGGGCGGGCTGTGGCGGTCAGGTGGGTGCGATGCACCTCCGCTGGGCGTACCGCACACCCCAGCTGACTCAGGCCTGCCGCAGGGCTGTCCTTGCTGCCGGGGCCACTGGGCCGGACCTGGCTGCCCATGGGGGCCAGCTCAGCCAGGGCAGGGCGGGGCCCAAGAAGCGGGCCGGCCGGGCACGGGGCCCCCGTTGCCATCACAGTCATGGTGGTGCTGGTGGCGCTGGTCTGGCGGGTTTGGCACGAGGGCTTGATGGCGGCACCCGGGGCAGCTTTCGTGGCCTCGGCAGCCGCGCAGACCCGGACCATGGCAGGGCTGGCGCTGGCCACGCAGGTGGCCTGCCGTGTGTCTCGCGGCTGTCCCGCACCGATGCTGGACATGGCGGTGGTAGCCGTGCTGGTGGTGCCCGTCTCATGGGTCTCGCACGGCGGGTTGGAGCAGCCGTGCTGCCCCGCCATGTTGCAGGTGGCGGTGGTGGCCGTGCTGGTGGTGCCCGTCTCGTGGGTCTCGCACGGCGGGTTGGAGCAGACGCGCACCAGGCTGCCGTTTGGCTGCCCCGCTGTCGAGGACACCAGAGAAGCCGCGGCCTCCTGTCTGTCGCAGACAAACTGCACTTGAGCGGGCTGTGGGTGCCCACCAAGGTTGGCCACGACCGTGGTGGTGGCCGTGTTGGTGGTGCCCGTCTCGTGGGTCTCGCACGGCGGGTTGGAGCAGACCAGCGTCACGGTGCCTGGCTGTACGTCACCCTGACCTGAGTCGGCGATGGTGACAGTGGCGGTGGGCTGCTCTGTGGTGGGCGAGGCCAGAATGGACACCGGGAGGTCATGCACAGGCTGGGCCTCGACTCCGCTGGGGGCCGTGATCAGTGTCACCTGGGTGGGCTGGGAGACAGGCTGTGGAGGTGAGAGCAGGAGGCGTTAGCGAGGGGCCTCTCTCGTCCGCCCGCCGCTCCCGGCGCCCACAGCTCACCCACACAGGGCAGGCCCACCGGCTGGCTCTTTAAAGCCACGGCCCTAGCAAATCCGGGAGCCACGGGCCCCGAGAGGCTGGATTGCTCACGGACTAGGGGAGACGCAGCGGTGGTGGGGTTGGACGTGGGGCACCAGGGAACCCCAGGCCATGCCAAGGCCATGAGATGCTTCTCCACCTCCAGGCTCTCCACTCTGAATGCATGGAGAACAGCGGAACGCCACGTGCGGTGAGAGGCTGCGTTCTCTTTCACAACGAGAGACAGAGGCTCGCTCCCACGGCCCACCTGAGCTAGCTGTCTCGGCAGTGTGGTGCCGGCGGGGGGGCTGGGGAGTTCAGAGTGCAGCCAGGTGCCCTGTGGCCGCAGCACACCCCCAGTGCCTGGTAGGGAGACCCGCCCGCGCCTACCTGCATGGTGATGGTGGGCGTGGTGAGTGCCCCAGCTGCTGTCAGCGTGGTCTGTGCGGCCGACACGGTGATAGCGGTGGGATTGATCACTTGGCTCGAGAGGGTGGCGATGGTGCCCAGGGTAGTGATGGGTGTGGCCAGGGAGGCACTGGTGCTGTGGCCCCCGGCTCCAGCGAGGCTGGTGGACACGGTGCCCGTCACCGTGCCTAGGGTCGTGACACCTAGGGCAGGAGGCAGGCCAAGATGACGATGGCTGCCAATGCTCCTCTCCCATGGGGTGGGGGTGGGAAGTGGGGGTACCAAGCCTGCAGGATCCAGAGAGTGCCCGCATCTTCCCCCAGCAAGGAAACACCACTGCCCGGCCCACAGGCTACGCACCTGTGGTGCCTTTCACAACCAGCGTGGTGACGGCTGGCTTCACGGCTGAGACGGTAACTGGGGTAACCAGGCGGACTCCCCCCATGGGCACGGTGCGGAGGATGGTGCCAGGCTGGCCAGGAGCCCCCTTCAGCACCACCTGGAACAGCAGAGCAAAGCACACCCCAGGTCACATGTCACCGCAGGCTGGCTGGCTGGCGGCTGCACTGTACCCTCGAGACATGTAGCCCAACAGGGGTCTAGAGAGGACAGTGAGGTGAAGTGGGAGCCAGGTCTACCTCACCTGAGTCACTCCTTGCTGCCCGTGACCAGTGGCAATTTTGGGGACAGCAGTGATGATTTTGGCAGGTGCGCCCGTTCCCGAAGTCATAACCTTGGTGGTGATAATGGTGATGGGCGACTTGATGCCAGGGCTGCTTGTCACACCTAGACAGGAGAGGGGCAGCTTGGCCATGGTCCGCTGGGCATAGTTGCCAGGCCTGACCTGTGCTCGCTCCCAGGGCCCGTCTCCCTCAGGCCTCCTATTAAGTAGTGACCCCCCTGCCTTGAGGCTAAAGGGGAGAACTCCCGTTAGTGCTATGAGCTGGATGGCAGGAAGGCGAGAAGGCTGCGGGAGACGGAAGCCACACACAGGCGACAACGCATGGGGGAGGGGCCTACCTGTGGCTCCTGCCTGTGTGATGATGGCAGACATGGGTATGGTCTTGATGATGGTGGTCGTGCCAGGCTTGGTGGTGCTGGGCGACACGCTGCTGATGCCCAGGATGGTGGGCTTTGTTCCAGCCCCACTGGCCTGGGTGGTTGTGATGATGGTGGTGGGTTTGCCATCTGCTGACGTCACCAGCTTCAGGATGGTCCCAGCAGGCAGGGGTCCTTTGGTCTGCGCGAGGAAGAGGAGGTGGGCAAAGGGAAATGGGGTCCCTGCCAGAATTCCACCAGGCCTGGTCCCGCCCATCCATAGTCAAAGCAGCACAGGGCGTACTCCGAGGGCAAACAACAGGGTGCAGCAGCAGTGGGACTTCCTGTCCCACCCGCGCTGTGGGATCTCCTTCAGGTGGGGGCCCAAGTCTCTCGGCACCAGAGCCCACCTGGATGATCTGGGTGACAGGGCCTGTGGACGCCTGGCCAGTGACGGCCGAGGTCTGAACTGGTTTGGTCTGGACCACTGACATCACTTTGCCCAGGTTAGAAATCTAAAAAGGAAAGAAGGAAGCCATGAGCGACTCAAAGCAAAGGCGGGCACAGGCTGGGCCTCACCAGACGGCAACCTCCACTCACCAGAGCACTGCCCCCTGGGACGGAGATGGGACTCTTCACCAGGGTGATGGTCTTGGTAACCCCGCCCACCACGGTGGTCACAACCTGTGCTTGCTGGGCCACCGTCACAGTCCCCGACTTGTGCACAGTGATGATGGGCCGGGTGGACGTATTGGCGGCAGAGGAGACGGAGGTGCCAACCTGGGCTGCTGCGGTCTTCAGCATGCGGGTGGCCGGGTTGCTCACCTGGAATGGCAGAGGCTAGTCACAGGCTGGGCAGGGAGGGGCCTCTACGGGGCTCCCAACTCTGGCCTGGCTGTCCCTCTCCCCGGCCCCGGACTGTAAGGCAGTTATGGAACAGTGACCTGGGCTGACTGGCCCGAGGCCCGAAGAGCAGAAGGCCCAGCACGCAGGCTGCTGGCTCCGGACAAGGCCTGGAGGGAGCTCACCATCACTGGCGAGGAGGCCACCTTCACTGTGGCCGGGAGGGTGGTGGTGCCGGGCGTCACAGCCACAGTTTTGACGATGGTGGTTCCCGCTGGGACACTCAGCACCGTGGGCGCTGAGGAAGGAGGGATCTTCTGGGTGGCCGCAGCCGCGGCCGCCAGGGCAGCCATCCCACTCATCTGCGGGCTGCTGCCGATCACCTGCGCAGGCACCAGGCACGTTGGGATCCAGGCAGCCTCCCTCTCTGCTTGGGGGAGGTACCCTAGAACCCACCAGGAGGTGCCACCCAGCCCGGGGGAGCCCCCTTCTTGCTCAGCGGACCTCACAGCAGCAACTCTCGGCCTCTACCCCCCCACCCCCCACCGGCCCTGCTCGCCTGGCCCAAGCTTGAATCTTTACGGCGCCCCGGTGACTGGAGCCTGCTGGCAGCTCCAGATCTTTCCTAAGGGCTCTGAGGCCAGATCCAGTTCTCTGCTGCTAGGCCCGGGGACACCCCAGCAGGCTAGGTTTACCCTCCGGCCTCAGGCCAAGGGCGGTTACACTGAAAACGTCCTGGCAAGCGGCGGCAGAGAGGCTCTCCGCAGCTGTCAACTCCAAGTCTCACTAGCAGGGTAGGGATAGACCGAGACCAACTGACCAGTGCTTCCTGTGGGCACTGGACCCAGGCTGCACACATGCAAGTGCTAGGTGGCCTATGACCCAGCCGGCGCCATCCGTCGCCAGGAAGCCCCCCGCCCTATCCAGTCCGGCGATAGCACCTCACCGTCCCTTGGGCGCTCTGTGTTGGTACGACCATCCGCACGCCTGCAGGAAGGGAGGTCACGGTGACAGGGGCTTTCCCCGCCTGGCTGGCAGGTCTCATGGTGACCAAGGGGGTTCCTGTTGTAGCCTGTGGCCCAGTCACTTTGAGAACAGCAGGGACACCTGGCGAGAGAAGGGGTCACCCGTGAGCACGTGTCCCTGCTGCTCTCAGGTGGGAGTGTCCACGGCTCTCAGCCGGAAGCAGCCCTACGCAGGCCCGCCATCTCCCAGGGTGCTGGCCCTTGGCCTGGAGTGCCTGGCCCCCCGCTCACCTTGAGTCCTGGCTGCGGTGGGCACAGAAATCGAGCTGCCAGGCACTGTCGGCAAGACCTGGATGGCGGTGGTGGTGGGGGGCGCAGCGGCAGCCTGGGGCAGGAGCGTGATGCCTACCTGGGTCAGCGGCTGCACAGCGGGTGCGGCGGCTGCCGGGGCAGGGCTCTTGGGTGGGTTGGCGGGCACGGACGGGACCGGGTTGGGCGTGGGGGAGGTGGCAGTGGCGGCCGTGGCAGGAATGTCATATTTCTGGAGCTGCAGAAGGTAACTGTCGGCTGTCGCCACCGCCCCCCAGCTCACCTCCAGGGAGTTGGTGTTGGCTCGCACCAGCTGTACCCGGGCCGGGGGCGGTGGCTTTTCTGTAAGAGAGCACACAGCTGCAGCGTCCACTCGGGGAAGGTAGCAAGGCTGTGCCCTCGAGCCCGCTCGGACGACGGGGAGCCTATGCCCCCGCTCCAGTCGGCCTCACCTGTTTCCAGGTACCAGAGGTCCTTGCAGCAGACCTGGTTGTTCCAGGCCTTTCGGTAGCCATCACGCCCACTCCAGATGTACAGGCGGGTGTTGATGGCCACAGCGCAGTGGCCAGCTCGGGCCCGGGGAATGTTGTCCTCCAGGGTGTCCATCAGGATGGTCTCCCAAGCCATGGTATCTGGGGAGGGCAGGAACCAGCGGTCAGCGGACAGGGCAGTGGCGCCCACAACCCCCAGCACCCTTTGGTCTTTTGCTGCCAGGGGTAGGAAATTAACACCAGAAGGCACGAAGGTCAAGGAATTTGAAAAAGCCGGTCGACAACTCTGTGCGGGCAAAAGGCCACACGAGAAGAGCTCGTCAGCCAGAAACCGTACACTGGGAACCGCCTGAAACACAGTCGAAGCTTTAACTTCTCGGCTACCAGGTCACGTCACCTACAGAAAGGCAGGCGAGCAGAGGGCACAGGGGATGAGAAGGCAATGGAGGGGGCTGAAGGGCAAGTACGTACCCTCACTCAAGAGAAGGACAGTGCAAGCTCAAGCCTGGAGCCTGGCAGTCTGATTTCTGTGCCCACTGCGGCTGGGGCTCCCGAGGAGCCGGGGGCGGGGCTGGCCCGTGGGGTTGGTCAATCTCCTAGTGGGCTTGGCCAAGAGCAGCCAGCTCAAGGGCTGCCGGGCCAGCACCACTGGGGCCACACAGGCCGGCAGAGCCTCGGTGCCGGACACCCCTTCGGCAGCCGCCCACCTCGAGGCTGTGGCCCACACAGTTAAGCACGGTGCAAGGATGCTCGCAGCGTGGCGTCTGTGGAAGCCACGCTGCCGCTGCAGTGACTGAAAAGAGCAAGGCCACTGGGTGTGCAGGGGTGACGCCGTGGTGGACAGAGGGAGAGGGGCCGTGTGGCGCCGCTGCAGAGAGCAGGCTGCCGTGGGGCTCATGGCAAAGAAACAACAGGAACGCTCAGGCACAGAAAAGCCTGACGGAGGAGACACCACCAACGTGGAGGCCTGAGGAGGCCCGGAGCAGTGGAAGACTGAGCAGCGCGGGCGCTTTCATCCTTCTGCGGGCGAGCCACGAGCCGGAGGCACCTAGTGACAACGTTCAGGGGCGCGCCCTGCCCACTGGCTACTTCTCACGGAGTCTGGAGGCCCAGGCCTTAGAAGCAGCTTCGCTCCCTGCACACCCCACACAGCTGTCAGGGCCGAGGAGGGCCAGCCTCCTGCAGCCCTCCGCAGGCCACTCCGAGCCCGAGGCGGCCATACCCAGGTTGAGACAAGCCAGTGTGTTGGTACACTTCCACTCCTTCTCATGTGTGGCCACTTTGACGTCATCCATGACGAGAGGCACCCAGCCACCAAAGACGTACATTCTGGGACGAGGGAGGGAAGAGTAGGAGAGGGTTGTAGAGGACGTGCCAAGCTAGAGACCACCTCTTCCATTCAGAAAGTTCTAAACACGCTCGGTCTTCTAGCTGTCCCCAGGAGACCCCAGGACACACGAAGCGTTCCACGTGGCCCTCTCCACTCGGTGGCTCAGCCCTCACAAGAACTGTGTCACCTCCACCGTGAGAAGCAGTTTAGCTCACCTAAAGCTCATCTTAACCCCACGCTCTACGTTCATGTTGGGACCTCGGCTTTGGCAAAAGCACCCAGCTGCTTGTGCAGACGATCTAGAGCAAGCCATTCCCTCAACCCCGGGCTGGTCTTCTCTCGGTCCCCAGGGCCTCGGGAAGCGGGGCTGCTGGACGCAGGCCAGACTGAAAGCAGTCCCTTCGGCCCAGGCATGGCGCAGCAAACTGGGCCGAGCGTCCTGGCCGGGCACTCACTTGTTTCCTATGGTCGTGGCCGAGTGGAGGCTTCGTGGAAGAGGCGCCACGCCGCTGAGGCTGGGCTTGTTCCACGTCAGAGTCTCTGCAGGACAACGGAGAAGCGTCACCCGCCTGGTCAGGCCTGAGCCCCGCCCCCGCCACACATGGGCACCTGCTGAGCCACTCACACCACGCAGGTGCGTCCCCCCAGCCCACAGGACTTCGCTCATGCTGACCTGTTTCTTTAGGACGCCCACAGGACCCTAGGGTCAGCTCTACACCCTGCCCCGCCAGCCTTCTTCAGGTCACCGCCCTCACTTCCTTCGGCCTCTGGCTGCGGCCTCTCAGGTGCTTCAGTCTCTCGGCCAGACACTGCTTCCGGCGCGCTGACCGGCGCACCCGACTAGGCGAGTGACCTGAGACGCCTCCGCCCTCCCGCACTGCCCGCACATTGAGCGACTCGGCCAGCTGCGCCTGGCTCCAGCTCAGGACAAACGCAACAGCCCCACGAGGGGCAGCCGGCAGGGAGCGCTGCAGCCATGTCTCACCGATGTCCAGGGTCCAGAGGTCTCCCAGCCGGCAGCCGCTCATCCCCCCGTAGATGACCAGCTTAGACTTCTTGTTGTCCTTCTCAGTGTACACCACGGCCGTGTGCGATTCCCGGGGTGGGGGCAAGACCCCGTATGTGATTGGGATGTCCCAGGCGACCACCCCGGAGCCTGGCCGCAACTCCAGGATGTATAAGTCGTTCAGGTACCTGGCAGAGAAAGGTGGGTCACCGCGAGCCATGACTCCACAGAGGCCTCAGTGGAGTCTGAGAGGAGGCTCCTCTGGGAGATAAAGGGAGCTCTCCAAGTCCTTCCTTCACCCACGCATTCCTGAGAAGGGGCTGCTAGAAGTTAGGGGTGGCAGGACGGGGCACGCTGGGCTGCTGGCATTTTAAGAGGACCCCTGCGAGCAAAGGGGGGGACCGGTTCAGGAGGGCCTCCAGGAAGGCCTGAGGCCACCAGCATGGAAAACACCCATCATGCACCTGCAGGCGGCAGAGCCAGAAGCCGAATGCCAGCCCCGCCCACGCCTGGCGAGCAGGCTGCAGCTGAGGCCTCCCTCCTGCGAGGACCCCCCAGGCAGACCTTGGGAGCTTGTGAGCGGGCACCTGTCACCTTCCTCAAAAGGCATGGGTGAGCATGGGCTGCGAGCACCCCCATCCTGGTGGGGTTCCCGAGAGCAGAGGACAGGGCTCACCTCGGAATGTTGTTCTTGGGGTCTTCGCTATCGTTGGCCAGACCCCCAAACAGGTAGCATTTGTTGCCCACGAGGGAGAAGCTGTGCCCAAGTCGAGGACACGGCGGGGGCCCATTTTTGGGCGTCTTCGCTTTGAGCCTCTTCCACTCCCATCGGCTGGCCTGCGCACCCAAGTGGCGGGGATTAAGGGGCGCGGAGTGGCCGCCTGGGCAGCGGCAGGAGGGCTGCAAGCGGCCTGCCTGGGACCGCCTGCACCTTCCAGCAGGGCTCCCTGCCGTGGGCACCCCACACCCACAGCACTCCCAGCGGAGGATGGGGACGGGCGGCGGGAGCACGTACCTGGAGCTCGTAGAGGTCGTTGCTGTACTTCCCGTACTCCACCATGCCCCCAAACACCAGCAGGCGCGTGCCATCGCACACGAAGCCATAGGCCGCACAGCCAGGGGGGATGTCTCCTCTCACGGCCGGGATGAACCACTGGTTGGTGGCTGGAGCAGAAGGAAGTGGAAGTCAGAACTCCCCAGGGGCTGCCAACCTGTCTCCTGCTGCTCTTCCTCCTCGGACGCGCGGGCACCCACGGCCAGGTCTGAGGAAGGGGGAGCCGAGACAGAGCCTCTGCTAGGCAGGGGCAGAACTTTCTGGGCCTCCCAAAGGTCAACCTGTCCTCCTAACCCCTCGGCTCCCCAGGCCACATCAAGAGCAGCTGGTCTCCGGACTGTGCAAGCAGCCAGAAGCCACCAGTCAAGAGAATCCACCTGCTTCTGGGCACGTGGCCGCGGACTTCCTTCCCCTACTGCTTGGCGGGTGATGGGAAAGGACCTCCTGACACCCAAAATACCCTCGAGGGCCCGGTGCCCCTCCTCCCAGGGGTCCACAGCTGCCTGGTGGGAACCCACAATGCGGGTGGCAGGTGGAGCCCTCCTGCCCTGCAGGGGCCACAGCAGGTGGTGAGGGAGGCAGTGTGACTGGCCACAGGCAAGAACAGTGCGCCCTGTGGGCGCGAGAACAGTCTGCCCCGTCTCCTCGGAGACAGTTCAGGCCCCCACGTCCCGCCCACAGGGCCGGGGCCTCCTCAGCAGCCAGGGCGTGGAGGAGCGGCAACAGCGAGAGCTCCCCTGGCAGCCTCACAGCCTCTGCCAGCCAGAAGCTGCCCGAGTCCATCACCTCCAGCTGGGGGAGAGTCAGGACACCGCCAAGGAAGAGGGTAGAGCCCGCGCCAGGCGCCATGGCCAGCCCCAGCAAGGCTCCCGGCTTGCCCCTGCTCAGCCTGCAGCACAGAGCCCACACCTGTCATGCAGGTCCTTTGAGAAGTCCCCCTAGTGACAAGTGGAGGGGCTGTCTCCAGAAGACATGTCCCAATCTCCCTCAAACACCTCCCAGCAGAGCCATGCCAAACCAGATTCCAGCTCTGGTCAAATGTGAGGGAGCAGATGGCAGGTGAGGGCCAGCGGGCAGGGACTCAATGAAGGCGAGGCGGGCTAGCTTTTGGGGAGGCTCTGGAAAGCCCCTACTACGCCCTTGGCCACTGCCCTCTGGGTCACTCGAGTCCTACACCCACCACCCCCAGGTCCAACTCGCACAGATCCGAGTTTGGGGCCCGTCTGCAAAACATAAATGCTCCCCAGAGATGGCAGCTTGTCTGTGCCCCCCGTTCTCCTGCTCCCACTGACAGGCCGGTGTGGAGCAAACGCAGGTCCGCTGGGCGCCTGCGCTGAGTCGCTGGCACCCCAGGAAGGCCTCGCAGTGTGCTCTATGCTGGCATCTGCCCTCTTCCTGGTAGAGGGCAAAACGGCTGCCTACAGACACAGCTGCACGCACACGTGTGCACAGACACACACACACATGCCCTGGGCCCGACTCACAGCCTCCTCACGCCAAAGCAAAAACAAATCGAGAAGCAGCGGACTCCGAGCCGAGGCGACTTTTTCTGCACAAGCCAGAAGACCCTCCCGCCATCCCTGCAAGGCCCCCAGCATCAAGGTGCTGACGTGGCCTTGGCAGCCTTGTATGGTGGCTGAGGGCCTGGACTGTCCTGCTCTCGGAAAAAGCACAGGAGGCAGCCGGCACGCAGGCTCTGTCAAGGCACGACCAGCAGGCCGGACGGACCCCCAGCTCCGGTGCTGCCGGAATCCTCCCACCACCAGCCCGCCTGTGGTCACCGCCGCCAGAGGACCCACGGGGACCCTGCCTGTGGGGCGGAGATGTCGCTCTGGCACGCCAACACCAAGGTGGCAGGAGGGCAGCTGTGGCTCCCCCCACCCCACCAGAGCTGGCACCGGCCCTGGGAGCTGCCAGTGCCCCAGCCCAGGAGTGGGAAGCACTTTGCAGAAGAGTTGACTTCAGAGCCCAGCCTCGAAGGGTGAGCAGGACCTCCCGACAAATGAAACCAGCAGCAGGGCCAGTCAGGAAGTGACGGCGAGAGAGGCCCCAAGTGGAGGATAGACGCGGGCCAGCTCAGTGACCAATGGGGTGCAGCACCAGAGGAAAAGGGAGGCGTCTCCAAGGCGGCCTGTGCTCAACCAGAGGAACGAACGCCACTGAAGCGAGGCGCCGGATGAACCTGGACCTGTCGCTTCTCTTCCCAGGCCTCCATCTCCTCTGTGAAGGCCAACGAGTCCCACTAGACAGCTTCCAGGCGTAACCGCTGGAGACAACCCAGAGCCTCTGGGGCCATGCAGCCCAGGAGGGGCACCCCCACGCTGCGGGCCCAGGGGCCCTTCTGCTCAGGTCCTCTGGGAGCCCCTTTCGCTACAGCAAAATCCAGCTCCCTGAGGGGCAGCAGAGGGGCGGCCTGAGACCTCCCAAGGCCAGCTGCTGTGCTGGATGTCACGGGAGAGCCATGCAGTGCAGGGCGACAGCACCTAAGACAGTGCTGCGGGGAGAGGGCGGCTCTCCCCTCAGGAATGACAGGGCGGTGAGAAGGCCGGGCAACCCGGCTGACACCTCGCGCACAGGGGCAAAGACCACCAAAGCAACCTCTGGCCCCGGGCACTGGGCTGGGCTGGGCACGGGTGTCACTCGGCCCTGCGCTTTCCCAAACCATCTCCCTTCTCTGCTCTGAGCTTGGGGCAGCCAGGTGGGTCGCAAGTGCTGCTCCCCGGGGCCCAGCCTCTCTATGGACAGCCATGCCCCTGGGTCTCCTGGCCCTGCAGCTGTCTGGGCTGGCACTGAGCACCGCCGGCCAGCCTGGCCTCATGGACGCAACAGGTGCCGAGACCAGAACACCAAGGGTCACCAGCCACCCGATGGCCCATGAAAGTCAGCTTGGTGGCTTCAACATCCTCGAAGTTGCAGAGGAAACCACGGGCTGCCCTGCGGGAGGGGGCACCCCCCACCTGCTGGTCCAGGGCCTTGGCAGAGAGGTGCCAGGCGCTGCAGAACCTGCCAAGGACGGGAGCTGCCCACAGACCATCTCACCATTTGACCTGGGGGTTCACCACACCCTGGTGCTTCGGGCTCTTGCCCAGAGCCAGGCAGGCTCCCAGGGTCTGGCGGCGGGGGGAGCTGCCGGCCGGGAGAGCCTTCGGTGCCATGGACCGGGCTTTGGGGGCGGCAGGAAAACCGGCAGCGGGGTCACCTCCTCAACCTCACAAACCGGGGGTCGTCAGGCCGGGGCTGACCCAGGCCTCTGCGGAAGGCTGGGCTCCACCCCCACCCAGCCAGCCGGCCTCCAACCCAGGAAACAGACCACCTGAGGCGAAATCCTGCAGGACAGGGCCAGGGGAGGCAGGGAGGCTGCCCCGCGCCACCTGCGGGTGCCAAGGCCCCCCGCACCGACTGCAGCCCCCGCCCAGTCGGGGTTGGGCCGCTCAGCTGTGCCGGTGCTTCGAGGGACAGAGCTAGTCTGCAGTTCTGAAGTTGCCATGTCTCCCAGAGATCCCCCAGCTGGGTGGGGGCTGGAGCAGGCCCGGCGCAGGCGCCAGGGCGGGCGGGCACGGCCCGCGCCAGAGGGAAGGCCAGAGGGAGGCGGCGCCTGCGCCGGCCCGGGCCGGGTAACGGTGTGAGCGAGCGTGAAGTCACCGCCGGCGGCCGGCGAGCCGCCCTCACCCCCACCAGGCGCAGAGCGCCAGCCCAGAAGGGAACGCAGCCCCCGACCGCGGGAGTCAGGGGAGCCAGAAGTGGGGGCCAGGCAGGCAGAGCGGGAAGAGCGCGGGGCGCGCAGGGGTGGAGCAGGCGGGAGGGAGTGAGGAAGGGAGGAGGGGAGAAGGCTGGAGAGGGGGAAGAGAAGGGAGGTGGAGGAGGAGGGCGTGCAAGGGGGGGAGGCAGGCGGCCGGGAGGAGGGCGGCGAGGGAAGAGGCGGCGCAGGGAGGGCAGACCCGAGGCGTCGCACTCACCCGTGTTGTACACGTGCAGTTCGTCCACGATCCCCTCGTTGCCGCCGCCGAACACCACGATGAGCTCCTTGATGGCCACGGCGCGGTGGCCGTGGCGGGGCCGCGGCACTGGACCCGACCAGCCCACCACTCGCTTCCAGCGGGGCTGCAGGAGCACCGCTGGCGAGTTGGCGGGCGACACAGCCGAGGCCATCGTTCCGAGCACGGGCGCGGTGCGAGAAAGTCACCGAGCGGGAAAGGAACCCCCCAATTCCTCGCACACACACCCCCTTTCCCTAGGGCAGCGCTCACGGAGCGGCGGCTCCTCACACAGCGGTGGACGACTCCATGGAGGCCGCCATCTTAACCACCCTCCTTCCCGCTGGCTCTTCCCCTGCTTCTCGCTCACCGCGTGTCCTCAAGAGCCTCCCGAAACTGCGGCGCGCCAAGGCCCGAGAAGCCGGAGGGCGCCGGGTCCCGCCGCCCTGACTGCTTGCCCGGGCGCCCCCGCTCACAAGCTCGGGCGGGAGGCCCTGGGAGCCGCCATCTTGAGCCGCCTCTCTCTCCTCCCTTCCTCAGTCGAAGCCCTCCCCCGCCGGAAATGGCGGAGCCCCGGCCCGGTTCCCACACCCCCCAGTCCCCAGTACTGGCTGGCTTCCGGGGCGGGTGGGAAAGAGCCACCAGCGCCGCGGTCGTCCCAGTCCCGCCGGCGCTCAGACCACAATTGTGGGAGCCGCCATCTTGAGACCGTCCCGCTTCCCCGCCCAGCGCTTAGTGCAGCCGCCGCTCCCGGAACAGGCTCGACGCTCGTGAGGGACAGAGGCGTGCCGGAGGCCAGCGGAACGAGCTCGAACTCTCGGGGGCTGCTCGGGGGCTCGCGCCGTACGACTCGTGGGGTCTCGAACCTCTTCCTTTGATCCGCGTCTGCTGCTCAGGCTGCGCCTGCCGCCCTGGGAGCCGCCATCTTGAGACTAGCTCCCCCTTCCCCCCTATTCTCTTCCTCCTAAGTCAGTTCTTCCGCCGCAAACCAGACGCAGATGAGTGTCCAGTCCTCGATTCTCTCCTTAGGACTCCTTCCCACAGGAGCCGCTCCAAAGAGCCAGAGTTAGGCCCCGACGCGGCAACTGTACGGCAGGAGGAGCGGTAACGGCAGGGCGCTCATGCCTCCTCCCTGGGAGCCGCCATCTTGTGTGAAGAAGTAACAACTAAACATGGCGGCGGCGGCGGTCGGGCGAGGGGGAGGAGTCTGGCGACGTCACCCTGCCCCCCCCTCCCGCCCTCGCACCGTTCCGCCTGTGAGCCGAGGCCGCGTTCCCTCGCCACTGGAGACCAAGGCCGCAGCGCTCTGGGCCTGGCCTCAGGCCGCGATCAGGTCAGGCGCAGGCGCGCCCAGCCCCGGGGCCCCCCTAGCGCGCCTCCACGCCTCCGCCCTGGGAGCCGCCATCTTTCCACTTCCCCTCGCCCGGTCTTTCGCGGGCGTCAATAGCGACTCTCAGCACAAAACAAAGATGGCGGCTGCGGCATCTGGGGAATGCCCGGATGAATCTGTCTGGGGCGCTTGCCCCGCCCTCCTTGGAGCTGTCTCCCCCGGGCCGCTGAATGGACGAGCCGAGGAGTTGCATTTCACTGGCAGTGGGGACTGGGGCGTTTGCTGAGGGGTGGCAGTGGGGGGCCCACGAGCGTCACGCCTCGAACGGGCGGCGGCCGCCTTCCCGCCTCTCACGGCCTGCGACCGCGGGAGAGGCGGAC
>NW_004567158.1:426249-433134 GCF_000260355.1 Condylura cristata
CGGGCCGCGTCACCTCGCGTCACCCCGCCCCGCCTCCTTCCCAGAGCCCCGCGCGCAGGCGCTCGCCGCTCTTCTGGTCCGCCCTTTTTCGAGATTTGAATTTTCCCCAGCGGGGGAGCGGCGCGGTACCCGGATGGGGATCGCAGGCCGTTTCGCGCCAATACACTGAGTTCCCCCAACGGCCCGCGAGGTGGGTACCGCATCGCGCCCTAGTTTCGAACCTCGCACGAGGCCCCTGGGCGTTACGCCGCCCCCGCAGGGCCTGGGGGCCCCTGCGCAGCGCCGCGAGCCCGTGAGCGCAGAGGACCCCCACCGGCGTGGTCCCGCGCGGGTCGGGCTCCCGCCGCTGCCGGCAGCGGCCCTGCAATTCAGTAAAGCGGAGGGGAGGTCGCGGCAGCCAGGGGAGCCGCCCGAGGCCCGCTGCCCACACACCCGCAGGGCGTCGATCAGCTCGGAAGAAAGAAGCACATGGCCGCACCACACACACCCAGGCCCGCCCGCCGCCGCCGCCGCGGCCCGGAGCCCCCTGACACAGCGGACGGCGCCTGTGCCCCGGGAGCCGGCCGCCAGCTGCCCCCAGTGATCAGCGCATTCCCCTCACCTCCCTGGCCAGAGCCAGTCTGCCCCGAAGGAGCGGCCGAGCTTAAAGGCTTCCGGGACCCTGGTCCGCACCCATGGGCCGGTAGTGCCCCTGGGCACCGACGGGGGCCATGCTGTGCTCCCCACTGGGGGTGCCCTACTCACAGCCCTGGTGCTGATCCCTCCCTGCACTGCAGAGGGTCGCAAGGCTGGTCAGGACTCAGCCGCTCAGACACACTAGAGGCCTTGGAAGCTGCCACCTTGACCTGCACCGCTCACCTCGAGCCTGCAGGGCTAGGACCAGGCCTTCCCGCCAGGCCTGGCGTCCTTTGTAGGATTTGCCCAACAGGCCCAGAACCTCAGGCCCATGCTGTCACGCTCTTGGCCTTCATGAGGAAAGCTGTGAGACCTTTGTCTAGTAACAAGGGTCACAGCAGTGGGGTCCTGGAGGAGTGAGGCCACAAGGTACCCACCTTGGGCCTCCTGGTGCCTTGGCAGGCTGGCATGATGACATGACCCTTTAAGTGGGCGCCTGGGCTCAGGCGGGTGCGGCCAGGCAGCCAGAAGGTGTTGGCTTCCCAGTCTCCCTGGGCTGCCTGGCCAAGCTACAGCATCTGGCGGCCACCCCCCGACCCCCGCCAGCCTTGTTGCTGAACCCTGAAGGCCCAGCGCTGGGTACTAGGGAGGCGGGCCCCAAGTGGATGCACAGAAGGAAAGAGTGGGGAGCAGACTGGGGAAAGGCCCAAGAGGAAACGGCAGCCGTGCTGAGAGCATGAGGAGGCCAGGACAGCAGGGCCGCTGTGGAGGTGTTGGAGGGCCCAGGGCCTGACTGGCCCGTGAAGCCAGTCTGGCTTCATGGGGTGGTGCTCAAGGCCTGGCCAGAGGTTGAGATGTGACTGAGTGGGAAGCCAGCCGCAGAGGGATGCAGGCAGGCCAGCACTGTCCGGTGCAGGGGGTTGAGGCAAGTGGTGGCTACCTGTCGAGGTGGAAGTCTGGGGTCAGGGGCTGCCCCTCCCCCAAGACGAGTCGGGCTCTGCGGCCTAGTGGGACCATCTTAGAGGAGCTCGACAGCAGAGCTAGAGGGCCTCGACAACAGGCCTCAAGGCAGGCCAGGAGCAGAGGGAGGCCGGCAGCCCCTGTGCTGGAGGGGGTGGACCTGCGTTCCCGGACCTGCTTCCAAACCCAGGCCCAGAGCGCTCAAGGCCCAAGGCCGCGCAGCCAGTCCGGGGAGTTGGCATTTCAGTGTCCCAGCTTCCCGCCTGTCCTTGGCCTTTGCGTCACTCAGAGCGTTGAACTCCTTCTCATGAACATTAACGCGTTTCGTGGCTCTTAGGCCAACTGCACTGCGCAGGCCCTGAGTCAAGGACAGGCCGTGTCCAGTCCCTATTGGTTTAAAGCCGCCTGTTCATGCCTGCAGGAGCAGCCGAGGGGAGGAGGGCAGCGGGCCGAGGGCCGCTCCACAGCCCCAGCCTCAAGCTGGGAGGGAGACGCTCGCGTCCTTCCCCTCTTCTGCCCGAGTCCAGCTGTCCCTCGTCTTGGGCTCCAGCAGTTGTGCGCATCTGAGGGTCCGCATGTCCACCGTATTCGGTTCAAAGGGTGCGGGCAGGCCTGCGAACTCTGCTTGTCACAGCGCAGAGGCGGGAGCATCCAGAGGCTCTGCCTGTGGCACACCGAGAGGCTGGCCTGTCAAGGCAGCCTGAGGGGAGCTGGGTGTCGGCGCAGACAGGCAGGAGGCTGGTGAGGAGGTGTGGGGGCCGCAGGTGAGGAGAGGCCACACAGCCACTCACGAGCCGGGTGCATTTGCTTTTATTTCTGCTATGTGTGCTGAAAACCGCCGGTGGGTCCCGAGCGCGCTGAGTGGGGAGATGGAGGCTCGCTGGGGGCTGGCGTTGTGGCTGACCGTGCTCTCTCTGACCACAAAGGGAAACGGCCGGTTCCTGCCCCGTGCCTGCCAGCCGCCCACCTCAGCTGCTGGCCCAGCTGCGCCAACACTGCCCGAGCGCCTCGCCGGAGCTCCGGCCTCGCTGCCGCTGCCGCCGCCGCCCTCCAAGCCACGCCCGAGATGCAGCCCGAGTCGGCGCAGGCCCTCCTGCACGTGGCCGTGACCACCTGCCTCTGCGCGGCCGCTACCCACACAGGCGCCTTCGCGGGGGCCTTCGTGCAGGTGGGCTACGAGCATTACGCCGAGGCCCCAGTGGCCGGCCTCCCCGGCTGCCTGGCCATGCCCTTCAACTCGCTCGTTAACCTGGCCTATGTGCTCCTGGGCCTGCACTGGCTCCGGAGGCGTGCCGGCGGCCCGAGGCTGCGCTACCTGAAGGACGCCTTCGCCAGCATGGCCCTGCTCTATGGCCCGGTGCAGTGGCTGCGCATCAGCACGCAGGCGCGCCCCGCTGCCCTCCTGGACCAGTGGGTCACCTTGCCCATCTTCGCATGGCCGGTCGTCTGGGGCCTCTACCTGGACTGGGGCTGGAGGCCCCGCTTGTTCCTCGCCGTCGAGGGCCTCGCCCTGAGCAGCTACGGCCTGGCCCTGCTGCACCCCTGTGGGTTCGAGGTGGCGCTGGGCGCACACATCGCCGCCGCCCTGGGCCAGGCCCTTCGTGCCCACAGGCGCCATGGCAGCGCCTCCTCGGGCACCTACCTGGCTCTGGCCATGCTCTGCTGCCTGGGCTTCGTGGGCCTCAAGCTGTACGACCACGAGCTTGCTCAGTGGTATCTCTTCCGGAGGCTCACGGGCCACTTCTGGTCCAAAGTCTGTGACGTGCTCCAGTTCCACTTTGCATTCTTGTTTCTGATGAGTCTAAACCCGCCCCCGAACCCCTCTCCTGCGGGAAAGGTGCAGTAGAGGGCGTGGCAGCAGCGGCGGGAGCCGGCCCCCACCGTGGCCCAGGGCTGGGGCACACGCTCTTCCGTCCGACCTTGCGGGCTCCGTAGCCCACTCAGAGCCCGGGTTGAGCGGCGGGGCACGGGGCTTTCTGTAATTTGACATTTCTCAAAGTGCCGGACGCGACCTCAGAAGGCACTGCCGTCACTGTGGACACAGTGGCTCGCAGCAGCAGCCCGAGGAAGCTGGTGTGGCGGCCGTGGCTGGGGCGGCGGCATTGCCGCGGGGCCAAGGTGCAGGGGGATAGTCACCACGTGGGTGCCTTGTGCAGGGGACAGATATCAGCTGGCTGCCATGTCCTCAGGGGCAGGGGCTCAGATGCCATGTGTCTGTCGCCTGGGTCCTTAGGAGCCATGGCCCTGCCGTTGTCACACACACGGCAGGGTTTAACCAGCGGGGTGACGCCAGGCCTGAGGAAACGGGTCACCCCTTCAGGGTGCTCTTACCACCTGGCGCCTGAGAGGCTTCTGGCCTTTAAAAACAAATGTGACGGCCCTCCCTGGGGGCACCGCGGGTCACAGCACAGCACTGAGAAGCGAAAGCCGCTTCCGCATGAGTTCGATCCCCGCCTGCCCCGGAGGTGACCCCATGGCGCGGCAGACCTCTCCTGACCGCCCGCTGCTCCCCTCGGCAGTGGACTTCGTCGATCTGCCTGTTCTGCTCCCCGCTCTGTCTGGTGAAGCCTCTCACCACCCCTGAGCCTCTGGCCTGTACCCCACTTCTGTATGCACAAATAAATCTTTAAAAACAAACGTGAGGGCACGGAGGGAGGCCCACTGGCGTGTCAGGACCGGCCCCTGTCTGGCTCAGAGGCCCCTCTCGGACTCCCCTGGGTGGGCTCGCCAGCCACTGCTGTGACTGCCACGAGACTACTGAGACTGGATTCCCGTGCCGGCTGCTGTGCTCCGCTGGGCACATGTCAAGTGGGGGTGGGTCCTGGACACACCGAGGGAGCCCTCCGCCAGCAGGGCGCCTGCCCTCCCCCAAGACCTGGCATACACAGGGCAGCTAGAACCCCGCGTTCCCTGTGCTTATCTCTGGCCCTGATGTGCCAGAGACAGAACAAAGCTGTCGTGTCTTCAAAGAGGACACTGCAGGGGGTCAGGGCTTGATGAGAGATGGAGGGAGCACAGGGGCCTGCAGGACAGGCTGTCCATCTGGTACGTGACTGACCCGCTGGGTCTCGCCGGCTCTCTGTCAGGGACAGGAGGCCTTGTTCTCTGATCTCTGATGACTCTGACAACTCCCTGCTTCGCATGCTGCTCCCAAGTCAGCCCGGCATCGGTGCCCATGGGAAGTGGGTCGGGGCGCACTGCACGCACACAGGGGAGGGACCATGGGCGTTTGCCACCCCAGGGCCTGGGCAGGCCCTGAGCCAAGAGGACTCCACCCAAAGGACTGGCTGGTGTGGACGGGACACCCTGGGCTGGGCAGCGACCCCCAAGACTCAACCCCACTGTCAGCTCCCACCCCGCCCCGTGCAGATGACACGCAGGACGCCGGGCTCGCACCAGGGTTCCCTCTGTTGGAGATTCGGCCTGCCTGTGCGCCCTGTCCTCATTTGCGCAGTCAGGTAGGCCTACATTGAGCAGACTCGTCCAAAAGCAGATGCCTGGAGCCTTCTCCCCACGGTTCTCAGAGGGCTGCCCTGACCCCGTCGCACTCTGCCCCCCTCGCCCGCCAACGTGGGTCCCTTACTGCTCTCCCGCAGCTGCATCTTACCCGGAGAGCCCAGAAGCCACCGGGCACCCGTGGGCCTGCCCGTGTGACCTTGTGCTTTACGGCTCCCAGAGCCGGGCGGGGCGTGGGCACCGTCTGCTGTCATGGTGCACAAACAGGCCCTAGCAGTCGGACTGGCCGAAGGCTGTGGCGCTGAGCGTCACGCCCTGTGTCACCTGGAAGCGGCTGCAGGCCTTGTCCTGTCGTCGCCGCAGTGGCTCGCAGTTTGCCACAGTGAAAGTGGTGTCAGTCTTGCTCACATGGCAGTGGCCCTGAGAGGACGTGAGGATCCAGCCTGGCGCACGCGCAGGGCCCGTCCGACCCCTCAGCGGCAGGGCCTGGTGCGCTCCGTCGTGCGGTGAGGTGGGCGCACGCTCAGCTGCAAGCTGGCACGCGTGGGAGTTGGTTTTCTTCTGTCACTTACTTGTTTTCCTGCCCCCCTCACATTTGAACTGTCTCCTCTCGATCTCCAGGCATGGTGTCTGCGGTGTGGTCACTCCCTGCTGTCACCGCGGCCGTCAGTGTCCCCTAACCTGCTCTCTACTTTGGGCAGGGGCCGTGGTGGCACCAGGACATGGCCACGTCTGTGCCTCTCTTCAAGCCTCGTTTGCGGCAGTCTTTGGGGCGCCTCAGGTAGCGGTGTGGAACCCGAGCATCCCAGCCACTGCGGGTCGTTTTCCTCGGCCATTGACTGTGAAGCAGTCACCAAAGACGCAAAGCTGGCCCCTCGCAGCGGGCGGCCATCGTGCTCCTCGTCCCTGTGCTGGGCGCGCTGGGCCCGGAGCTGCTTCTCGGGCGGCGGGCGCTTGAAGCCTGCCCCGCTCCCCCGCCGAAGGTGCTGTGAGCAGCAGCTTGGGGTGCCCTCGCGGCCCACCACCGCGACAGGGTTTCTCAAGGGCCCTCAACGCGGTGCCTCTCTGCCCCGATGGGGAGCCAGCTGGCTAGCCTCTGGGCCAGCTCGGGCGCGGAGGGCGCCCCTGAGTGGCGCAGGTTCGGCGGTTCCTCGTAACGCTTTTCGTGTTTTTCTGCTCTTTCCTTCTGCGCGACCGCTGTTCCCTTTGATCTTTGCCCTCTGTCTGTCTTCAGAACTGCTGACTTCTGCCTCTCCTCTCCTGCCTCACCTGCCTGCCCTGGGGCCTCTGCCAGGCTGGGCACCACTGCCATCTCGGCAGATCATGTGTCTCCCTTTGAAAGAAAAGACGCGTAACAGATCCGTGGGGGTGGCTGCCCGAAGGATTTGGGTGGCCCCTTCCCATGCGGTGTATGTGCCTGGCACCAGGTCCTCCACCAGGGCTGCCGGGGCCCAGTGCCAGGGGTCTTCCCCCTTCGCCGCCCACTTAGCCCTTTGTGCCCGCAGCCCTTTGCCAGGGCAGCTGCGGGTGCGCGACAGCTGCCTTGCACGCGACTGGCATAGAAGTCCCAAGTGGGGGTGAAGCTTCTGCCCTCCAGACCTCCTGCCACACTGCGGCTCCACCAGCAGTTGGCACCCTGAGAAGGCTTGCTCTCTGCCACCCCAGCGCAGGCAAGCAAGGATTTCATAGCCTTCCCGTTCGCCCTTTCCAGCTAAAAACCAAGGTTGCCTGAAAAAAAAAATAACAATGACCTGTGACCCAGCGGGCCCGCCTCTGGGTACGCGCCCCACGGGCCGAGAGCAGGGCCCGGACAGGCGCACCCCACACGCTGCTGGCGGCGGCAGGAGGTGGGGC
>NW_004567158.1:433378-439472 GCF_000260355.1 Condylura cristata
GGTCCAGACAGTGAAGGGTGAGCTCTGGGGAGGAGGAGACCTGCAGCTGATGGGGCAGTGAACCCTTTCACGCCACTGAGCTGCGCACTGTGGGGGGCTGGAACGGGAGGTTTGTTCTTTTGTTACGTGCTTCACCATGTGGGCTCTGCCCACCCCCAAGTACTCCGATCGATGGTGTTTTTCCTCAGACACCCAGGTCTTCAGTCGCCTTGCCGTGAGTGCCAAAGGTGTTCTTCACACAGCCCTGCTTCGGGCCCCCGAGAAGACCTGGGAGCTGCAGCTATTCGGGCCAAGAGCAGTGCAGGCCCGGGCAGCTTTGTCCTCCCCAGCCCTCCATGGGTCTGCAGGGCCTCTCTGCGAGCCTGGCCTCTCTTGTCTGTGTAGCCGACAGCCCTGGGCCCAGGTGACTCCATTTGTGCCCCAACAACCACACTTAAAAGGAAGAACTGCGGAGCTGTGGGGTTCACTAGCTAGAACAGCTGGGTAAGTTTCCCTGGCTCTTTGCGCCTCAGTCTCCCCGCTCTGAAGGGCACTGACAGCACAAGGCACTGGGCGGCCGGGGACACGGGAGTTGCCCTTGCGCGCTCTGGACCTGCTCTGGCTGCATCTGGGTGAGCACCAGCCCAGGAGAGCGAGTCTGGAGGCTGCCGGTGGCGCAGGGCACCGCAGCGCGAGTTCGATTCGCATTCGCAGCTGGCCGGGGAGGGACCCCTGGGCGCAGCACACTCCTGTCTCCCCGCTGCCCCTGCAGCAGTGGGTCTCAGTGGATCCACCTGTTAGGCTCCCCACTGTCTCTGGGGAGTCCTCTCATCACCCCCCATCTCTGGCCTGCACCCCAGTTCTTCCATGAAAAAGATCTTTAGAGGAAGTTAACACAGGGGGTGCCAGGACAGCGGAGTTGGTGTCTGGGGGGACAGGGCCACTGGGGGAGGGGCAGGCCCCGCACATGGCTGCCGTGTGTGTCTAGCAGTGTCTGATCTGCACTTCTGTGCCACTGACCTGTGCACGTACCATGACCCAAATCACACACTTTATATTTGACCACAGTAAAGATGAAATAAGGGTAAACAAAAAACTCTCAGGTGAAATGCAATCTCCTCAGTCACATGGGCGCTGGGATGGCTGGTGTCCCGGTCAACCACCACCGTGTGACCAAGCACCCCGGGGCTTCAAACAATTGCAACGTTCACCCGGTCGCAGGGCTTGGCAGGGAGGGCTCAGCTCTGTTCCGTGGGGCGTCAGCCAGGGCGAGCCAGCAAGGGCAAGTGGGGAGACGTCGTGCCACCTGGAGCCGCAAGGGCGCCACTGAGTCCAGGGGCGGCCGGCTGGCCCGTGTCGTTCTGCAGGAGGCCCCTCCTCAGCAGCATCTCTGAGACTGGAGCAGCATGTCCACTCCCTGGAGGCAGATGGGTGGTTTTGTTAGCGTGTGACCAGGGGGCACCCAGGAACCCCAAGCTGGTAAGGGGCATACACGCAAAAAGGGACCTGGCCGCGCATGCACACGGGCACAGGAAGTGGTGTGTGTGGAGCGAGGAGGGTTCCAACAACAGTCCCTCAGTAAAACTGCAAATGTGTCCCATCCCCTTGCAGGCGAACGCCCAGGCGGGCAGGCCTGGTCGCGGCAGGCAGCGGAGGCCCGAAGGCTCGCGGGCACAGGCAGGGCAGGGAGCCCTGGAGAGCGGGCACGAACGGAGGCTGGGAAGTCAGAGTGCCCATCGCCCGCCACAGGGGCAGCGTCTGCACGCCGCGCCCCTCCGCATCTGCCCCAGTCCGCCCCCTGGGCTGCGGCCGCCTTGCCCGGCTGCTCCCGTCGGGAAGTCCACTTCACGCACACTGCCTTCCAGCCCAGCACCGGCCCCTTCGGCCCCTGCCCTGCGGGGGACGTGACGGCCTGCGCGACGCTCCCCAGGGCGGACTGGGCGCCTGCACCCGCAGGGGCAGACAGCGCAGCCTGGGCCCCGCCTGCAGTGCTGAGTTCGTTTCAGCACCATCTGTCGTGTGGCGAATGAATGTAGAAGCCAGCTGGGTGGTGCTTCTGTTCCTGTGCTGGACCTTTCCTGAATGTTTGCGCCAGAGACAGGCCGAACTCACGGAGTTTATGAGAAGGGTTCCATCTTGCCCTGTGACTCGGGGCAGAAGCTGGCACCGGCGCACCGCGCAGACTGATGCGCTCGTGGCACAGCCAGGGAAGTCGAGGCCCTTCTCTGAGCGGCCTCGGTGGGCACAGGAAACACTGTGTGGGTTGTGCTGCCGCGAACCTCACTGGTCGCCACTGGCTGCCGGTGCACAGCCAGTCAGAAGAGAGGCCATGCTCTGGCTTTACAGTCACGTGGCTCGGTGGCTGGCTTCACCCCGTGGCAGCCCGCTCTGCCCGGGCGGGAGTCGTGGTGTCTGGAAAGCGCCACTTTTTCCCTGCAGCTGGCCGTGGGCGCCGCCCACCAGCTTGGAGGTTCTCCTCACGCTCCCTCTCGCCGCCGCCACCGCCCAAGCAGCAGCATGATTCACATGACCCCCAGTGCCCACCGACATGCTGGACTGCCATGGCTATCTCACGGCTGTTAAAAAAGATGTATGGGTGCTCTCAGGACAAATGGATGGAACTCGAGGTGTTTGTGTTAACAAGTCAGACAGCAAAAGACTCTTACCAATGGTCTCACTACTCGTAGAACATAAGTAACCTCAGAACACAAACTGGCAAAGCAACAGGCCTAAGGCCCAGACTCCGCCAGATGCCAGGCGTGGCACTTCCCGGAGGGGAGGGCGGGCCAGGGGGAGAGGGAGCGGAGCCTCCCTGAGGGAGGGTGAGGTTGTGACCTCTGTAGGCGTGAAGCTCCCTGAATTGCACGTTGTGGACGGGAGTGGCCAGTCAATAAACCACACCAAGTCAAAAGCTGCCCTGTCCACAGCCGGTGAAACGGACCGCGCCAGCCCAGTGCGGACACCCTGGACTTCCTCCTTGCCTCTGGCCCTGCTGAGCCCACATTCTGGAGAGCTGGGGCCCTCCCCAGAGCAGGAGCCTCAGCCAGACAGCCCCGGAGCCCTTCCTGGCCGCCAGGCAGCAGCTCCCGGGGGCCAGGCACACCGGGGTGCTGGGGGTTTTCTTGGGCAGCCCTCTTCTGGCTTCGCACAATGTGAGCCACTGCCCTCAACGGTGGCCCAACTGGCGGAGCCCCGCCCTCTGGGTACAAGTACCGTACAGGCCAGCCAGGCCCGTTCCTGCTTGTGCCTGTCAGCGAGCCCCCAGGGAGCTGCTGCCCCCAAGGGGCAGCTCAGGCAGCTGAAAACAGAGGTAGTCACCAGGCTCGCGCTTGGCATTGGGCCTCTCCTGTTCCGGGAGATTCTGTTCTAGGAAGAGGAAGTTGCAAGTAACTTTTATTTTAGGCACTTCCTGAGATCCGCTTATCCAAACTTTACACTATTCAACTCAGCTGAGAGCCAAAGATGACTCTTCGGGGCTCTTCACACAGCCACTTGCTCTTCAAGGTCACTTTCACAGCCCTGACCTAAGGTGTCTACTCAAACCCCCACTTTTGGTTAAAGATTTATGTATTTGTGCACACAAGATTCGGGGTGCAGGCCAGAGGTGTGAGGGTGAGAGGACCCCCAGAGACAGAGTGGAGAGCAGGACAGGTGGATCCACTGAGACCCACTGCTGCGGAGGCAGCGGGCCGGGCGGGACGGGGCTGCTGCGCCCGAGGGTCCCTCCCTGGCAGGGGTCCAACTTGGGCGCAGTGGCTGGGATACCTTGGTAGTGCCGAGACTTCGCCCCTGCGACCCTCCCCTTTGAGGGACGCCTCTTCAGAGGCCAGCTCTAGAAACACACAGCTTTGGCCACACCTTGCCAGGAACCCCACGGCCTCTGAGGTGGGAGGCGGTGCCTGGGGTCTTCCTGTACAGCAGAGACGCCATTTCCCAGCCTGAGTTGTGGGCTCTGGGAGCACATGCTGCCCATCCCCCACCATCTCTGCAAGTGCCCACCCACTGGGCCGGCTTGCCCTGACCTCTGACCTCAGGCTCCCACCTGGCGCCTCTGCTCCACGTTTTCGGTCAGCAGGAGCAATACACTGAGTTTTGCCTCATCAGGAGGATTTTCTGGTGGTTGTTTGGGAAGTCCACGCCAATAGCTGCAGTGGGGGGAAGAGGTGGGGTCCCTCTTTATCACCTCTGGCAGGAGGCAGCGGCACGGCACGCAGTCTCAGTGGGCCAAGCAAGGGGGGGGGTCCCGAGCCTGGGCGCGGGCGGACCCCGACCAGCTCCATGGCCACAAGCCTAGTCGGGCTCCCCCCCAACCCCGAAAGAGTTCGTTTCTTTTTATCGTCTGGCTCGCGCGTGGCCATCTTGCTTGAGCGCCTTTGAAATGGCGAGACAGTTCCGAAGGGGCCTGGGCACCGCCTGTCCCTTTTGAGGCCCAGCACCGCGCTGACAGCCCCATTTCACATGCGACTTTTGTCCACTTTTGAAATAATTTTGGAGACGTACACTTTTCAAAGAAAGTCGTGAATTCTGTCTAGATCTTCAAATATACTGGCATAAAGTTGTGTGTGGCGTTTCTCACATTACTTCCCCCTCAGCCCACGATTTATTTCAAGGGTGATGTTTAATTTCCCGCAGCAGAGCTGGCAGTGAGGTGCGTCCTCCTCCCAGTCCGTGCCCACCTCTGTGCGTCCCTGGCAGTGCTCTGGTCTGCTCCCCACTTCTTGAAGTTGGCTAACACTGTGGCCCACACCTGTGTGCAGAGAGCGTGTGTGCGCTCCCCCGCGGGCACACTTCTCTGCTCAAGCCCATGAAGTCAGTGACGGTCCTTGGTATCTGATATTGGAACATTGACTGATAAAGCTGGATAGGAGAAGGCTGGTGGCTTCCGCAAGTCACAGTGAAGCCTTCTCAAGGCTGCTATCACTGGAAAATGATTCGTACTTTTTTCTGACTAGGCCTGGCACCTGACTTCAGCAGGCGACACTATTCCTCACAGCTGGCCAAACCAAGGGCAACCATCTGAGCCTGGAAAAAAACAACCTACCAGTCAGACAAGACACTACAGTGACCGCGGCTACCCACCTCACAGGCAACTCCCCAGGCCGCCACCTCTGCGCAGACAGCAGCACAAACGCCAAGCTAGACGCACCGTTTCTCCATTAAGCTTGCTGCAGTGAAAAGGCCCATGTTCCGCAGGCCACGCCACGGCAGCCGCCTGGTGACATAACCACCCCGCCCCTAGGAGCGGCCCTGGGAAGAAATCCTCGCGTGGGCAGGAATGGTGCGGGCGAGGACACAGACCTAGCTCATGGGAAGAGCCTCATGGACCCTCGTCAGAGGAAGGGTGCAAGACTCCTACTGTGCCCTCTCCTCAGAGAACACTGTAGGCTCCTGTGGGTGGGGAGTGACAGGGTTGATGTGTGTGGCTGGGCGGAGGGGCGACAGGGGGCCTTGGGGACTTCCCAAGGCCTCTCAGAGAGGAGACTATGCTGGGGAGATGCGAAAGGGCTTCTGGCCTTGGCTACGTCTGCATTGTTTGGGTGTTTTGGTCATGAGGTGGTGTTTTTAAAAGGAAATGTTGGCTTTTAAAAACATGGACTCAAAATGTTCTGGCTGGAAGAAAACACGGCCCATGTGGTAGGCAGGAACGGGCCTCCCTCCTGATCCCGTTGGCTCCACTCCCAGCCTGCTCGCCGGTTGCCCTAGAAACAGGCTAAGCCCAGGACCTGGTTATCTTCAGGAGCCAAAGGAAGGCAGTGACTCAGCAGAAAAAAACACCCAACGGGAGGTCTCCATTCACTGTTTCGCCTGCTGGGCTTCATTCTCTGCTAGGAAAACAACAGCAACGCAGTATCTGTGATGTCACATTTGTGACATGGTGAGATGATTCAAAAATGAAGGTAAAGGCAGGCAGCCCTCTCCGCTAGTTTTCTCGTCCTTTCCTGCTCTCCTGTTTCTAGGCGGCCACAGGCGCTCCGCTCCTCAGCTGGGCTCAGCCCTCCTGCTAATCGTGTAAAGCCAGCTTCCTTTCACAAGCGCTTGCTCACGGTTGCCACAGCAACTAGTGGCCCAGAGACCACAAGCCAGGCTCTTGAGATATTTAGAACAAACCCCCCCC
>NW_004567158.1:439572-451422 GCF_000260355.1 Condylura cristata
CTGGGACTGAGCACAGCTCTAAGTCAATGGAGAGCAAAGCAAAGGGACACAGTTTGATCTGACTTCAGCCTGGCACATGTCTGTCCCGAGGGAGAATGAACCAGCTGAGAGCAGAGGCTGGAGATGAGCTTCTTTGCAAAGGGCCCCCCCGACATGTTCATGTTGACAGAACTGAAAGGCTGGCGTGCGCGGGGCTCAAGTGGCAGAGGAGGGCCTGGGGGCCCATAGTCAGACACGGGCTCCCTGAGGGAGCAGCTCAGAGGCTGGACCAGGGCCGGGGCATGGAAGTGGTGTGAGGCAACGGGCCGAAGCAGACATTTTGGAAAGAGACAACGTGTGTTAGTGCTGGTGGGTGAAGGCGTGAGAAGGGTCAGGAGCAACTCCCGCAGGCGTCTGGCTCTGGCCGTGACCCTGGAGTTTATGGCGGATGACTTCACTGAAAGCAGCGACAGAGACCAGGCAAATAAATGTATGAAGGAGTCTTCGCGGGCACTGGAGAACAAACAGCAAAGGTTGCTTCGAGAACAGGAGCCGAGTGCGTGGTCAGCCTGACTTGTTCCAAAACAGAGGAGACAGGTGGAAGCAGCATTTGAAGAGATGGCCGGCTCAGAAATTTCCAAAACTAGCACGGAGACAGCAAGCCCTACATTGCACAGATATTAAGCGACGCAAGGAGAAGTGAAGAAAACCACCCCAGGCATGCTGAGAGTCAAGCTGCACAGAAGGCGAACTGCTCACAGGAGCAGAGAGTGCAAGATGGAGCCTGCCAAGGGACACTGGCCCGGCGCTGAGAGCCTTGTCGGCGGCACTGATGGTCAGTGACGGGGGGCTGTCTGGAAAGTGCCGAGGGAGGAAAAACTGTCAGCTCAGACCTCTATGCCCGGCAGATGACCTTTACAACGAAGGCGAAAGAGCTCCATCTTCGGTAAAGGTCAGGGGACTCAGCGCCAGCCTACTTGCATGACAAGAAACGAGCAGGTTCTGCAGGAACCTGGCAAGAAAACGGTCATGTGCACGAAGAGATGCGCCGCAGCATCTGTGGTTCGGGAAGCGGAAATCAGAGCTACAGTAAGCTCGAAGTCCACATGCGCTCAAGGCTGTCGACAGTGGCAAGAGCGGGGGAGGACACTGACCTTGGGACCCTGACACATGGGTGTCGCCCAGAATGTACCAGGGCCTAGCAAACTTGACTAAACAAAGCCATCCGACAACGTGCACAGCGTGCCGGCGCCAGGGTAGCCCCACAGTGGGCAAACAAAACGGGGTCCCTACTCCAGGGCTCTTGTCCAGGGATCAGAAAGGACGGAGCGCAGACAGGCCTCCCGTTGGGCAAACCTGGGCCGCTCCCTGTGTCTGACCCTTTCTGTGTCCGTGAGAGCGGGACAGACGGAGTCTACGACCAGGGGCTCAGCAGCAGGACAGCGAGGACGCAGAGGGGCGGCCACGCACGGCCTTCCTGTGGAGGATGAAGAGGCTGCAGCACAGGCTGTGGTGAGGCCCAACTCCCGGGACAGACGCAGGACACTGAGTAGCTTGCTCGAGCAGCTGGGCCTGCAGGAACGGGTCTCCTCGGCCTCCGCAGACTTGGGGAGGCACTGCTGGCCCTCCCGGGAAGAGACCTGCCCGCCAGTGTTGCCGGAAGCACCAAGGGCCGGGAGTAGTGGAGAAACCTGAAGAGCGAACAGAGGCGCTAGAGCCCTCAGGCTCGGCACTCACAACCCGAGACTCACTTGGGGGCCGCCAGGTGAGCAGGCGTGGTGGCAGTACAGGGACAGCCGGGCTGATGTCATGCAGCAGAGGCCGACGCGACAGGCCTGCAAACACAGGCAGCACTTTGATTCCGTGGGGAAAGATCACCTCTTTGTGATGCGCATGGGACAGACTGAATGTCCGCGCTGGGGCCCGGGATGCCGGTGAGGAGCACGGAAGCGCCTGGGAGTGCAACGAACGAGAGTCACACTGGGGGCCTGCGGCGGAGTGTCTCTTCGGCAACAATCAGACAACTCTGACGGGACCAGGAGGCCGATCCGCTGGCTGTCATTGAATGCCATGGTCAACACGCTTCCGGTGAGCTGTCCTCCAAGACGCGAAGCGGAGGCACCGAGAGCCCCCCCCCCCAAGAACGGCCACCGCGGCAGCGTGACCATAGGGAGCGCTGGCGCAGCCCGGCCCGAGACCACTGAGCGGAGCGTCGGGCACTGCTCCCGGAGAGCCTGCCCTCGCCCTGCACCCAGCCGCCTGCTGCCTCTGCGCCCGGGCAGTACAGCTAAGCGGAACTACATCTCCCACAATTCCCTGGGCAGCCGTGGCTTAGGGTAGGCCTCAGGAGGAAGCTGCACGGGGCCTGGCAGGAGAGAGGGGCGGAGGAGGCGTTCTGAGGGCTTGTGGAGGGGCGGGCTGTTGGCGCTAGCAGCTACTCCGTGTTCCAGGCCGGGCATGTAAGCAGTTCATGGCAAAGTGTGCCTGTTTGTCCCGCTGCCACCGGCACCATCAGCTCGTAGATGCGGTGACGTGGACATGGGCCCTACTTGCTGTCCCCTGATGTCTATCCAGAGGCCATCCCTTGTGGACCGGGGGCCCGACCCCAGAGGCAGGAGTCACAGGCACACGCACACTGCCGGGCCAGCCCGGCCTCGCTAGTCCCCCACCGATACTCTGCCCAGCAGGCCGAAATGACAGATGTCACCAAGACAGCTTCATTCGTCCCAGCCCCGAGCTGAGGGCCGCCCAGATGAGCATCGGAGGGAGAAGGGGCAGAACGTGGCATCTGCCCTGAGGGACAGACAGCACATGCGGAGACGCGACAAGGGTACAAAGCAGGGCCCATGCGGAGAACACGTGGGCACAAGGGGCGGGGCTGCCAGCCTGGAACATGAAGATTAGGAACATGCAACTGGGGCCTCCCCGGTGGCTCAACGGGTCAAGGCGCAGCACTATGAGGTATCAGCAGCCACTGCAGCACCAGTTCGAACCCCAGCCCTGCAGTGACCCCCAGGGCGTGGCAGACTGCTCTGGTCTTACCCACTGCTCCCCTCACCAGTGTGTTTCACCCCCCAACCCCACACCTCTGGCCTGTACCCCGGTTCTTATGCATAACTAAATAAATCTTAAACAAAAAAAGAACATGCAAAACCAACCTGTGGATTCTGAGCCAAGAGAGTGGTTTTCTTGTTTGAGACACCTTTTGGGGGTGGGGAGGCGAGGGCAGAAATGCCTCACCCCAGGACAGAAACCCCCTGCATTCTTGCCCCCCCTTGCCTGAAGCCCATGGCCCCTCGTCGATAGGGTCAGCCTTGGGGACGGGCCTATCTCTAGGAGCCCGCAGAAGCCAGATCACCAGTGGGGACCGCCTGCCCCAGATTCTGTGCAGACGGCCACCCTTGGCTGTCCTGCTAACATGGGCGGGAGCTTCTGGATGCTCCCAAGGGTCAGCCTTTGGGCCACCCCTGAGGCGGCACTGTCCCACCCAAGCCAACGCAGACCACATGGCTTCGAGCTAAGGAAATGATGCCGTTGTTTCAGCCCTACGTTTTGGGTTGCTTTGGTGCCTGGTCACTGAGTGCACTTTCCCGCTCTAAAGTCATCACAAAGGCTGGCATCTGAGGATCTGGCCTGGGAAGTGTGCTGGAGGTGGGTGCAGTCCATACCGCAGTCAGAAGCGGAGGCCCTAGGAATGCAAAGCTCTGTTGGCGTCTGTGAGCCTTGGAGAGCCCAGCAGGCGGGTGGAAGCCACCAGGGAAGTCCAGAGGAGGCTCGGTGGGCGACGCCATTTGCTTGGCAGGAGTGAGGACGTTGAGCATTGAGGCCGCAAAAAACCCAGGGTGTGCTCAGAGGTCCCTCACAGAGGCGGTGCTGGTGGCTGCCGCCACCAGCAGCCGGCCACGGCGGGGCCCGAGGTCCCTAGCGTGGCATCAGAAAAGGGTCCCCGGATCAAGGACGATCACGATGGCCTGGAGTTACCCGGGCAGCATGCCGGGGCAGGCGCGGGGTTGTGAGGCGGGAGGGCGAATGGGAAGAGACGAGAAAGCATGTGTTTTGACAAGTCTGACTCTCAAGAGGAACAGAGGCGGGTGCATGGTTGGAAAGCCACAGTGAGCCAAAGGAGCCTTTCAAAATGGAAGCTACTAGAGCGCACCTGATGACAATGAAACCCATGAATGCAGACAAAGATGGGATGATTTTACCCTGATCGGCACCATCGGCTGCTTTGAACTAACCGACATCTAGGGAGCTGCCGCGCGGGGAAGCCGTGCTGCTTAGGTACGCGCGCAAGCCCCACGCTCCCGCAGCAGCCTGCATGGACATGTGCAGAGACCGAGTCAGCCTTGAGCACAAGGGAAAGTAGAAAAGGCTGTGAGCTGAATGTAACGGAAACAGCACATCACCCTGGAGAGTGCGGGCGAGCTGCTTGAGAGGGCCACAGCTTTGCGCGCTGACATTAGGCCAAGACGCAGGCCAGGGAGGCGGTTGAGGAAGAGGAGGCCGCAAGCCCAATAGGACAGGGAGCAGGAGAAACTCCAGGAGCGAGACGAGGAGGCTGGGGAAGGGCCCTGGGCCCCAGGCAGCAGGCAGGAGGCCGGTGGAGGCGCTGTTGGAGTGCAGGCGCTGGGCTTCATTCCACTCCATTGCCACAGCTTTCGCCACTGGTCACTACAACGAAGTGTCTGGGAGCCCACTGTCCATTTAAAAATAAACTACCAGTGACAAGTTACACCTTAAGAAGCTGGTAAAAGATGAGCAAAGTGAGCCCCCAAATGCTTTCACACCCCAGGCAGAAGGGAACAACCAAGGCAGAAAATCAGTGGACCCAAAACCTGGGTCTTAGAGGTAGTCAGTCGCTGACCCTCTCCGTGTGCAGGTCATGGGAAAGAATGCGGGTCTCCAGGAAAGCGGGTGCCCCACCTGGCCCTAGTGGTGAACAGCAGGACAAGGGCATCGCCAGCTGTGCCCATCGGGAGAAATGGAGCAGTGTGAAATGCACCCCTCTGAAGCTGCCAGAGACCAGTTCTGAAGGAGTGAAACTGAAATGGCCAAGCTTCCCTGCAGATGTGGCTGCACCCACCAGAATCCCCCAGCGCAGTGCTGAAGCACAGCAAGAGGAGACCCTCATGCCACCACCAGGGGTGTCACAGAAAACGGACGCTCAGTGGCCCTGAACACCGAGGTAAACGCTCGCCACGAAGTGGACCGTGGCGGCGGGCTTGGAACTTCCGGAGCAGAGATGCCAGCCCCACCCACCCTGCGCAGGGGCGCTTGCGGTGGGCAAGGACGAGTGGAGCTAACTGCAGGAGATGGTGGGCACACAGAGCACCCCCAAGGGCCCGCTGAGCACGGCACGGGTGCGCGGTCTCGGGACTCCCGCGTCGCTACATGCAGCGACCTACTACAAAGTAGAGAAAACCATGTCCAAGTGTTGAAACCCATTCACCAGCTCGAGGAAACTCCCCCTGGGTGCTGCCAGCAGCAGCAGCAGCAGCAGCGTGACCTCCTGCAAGGGGCAGGAAATGCCCCCAGGACGGAGGCTGCGGGGCGGCCCCCAGGCGGTCAGCACAACAAAGGCCGCCAGTCCAGTCCAGCAGGGTGGGACTAAGTCTTTATTACTGCGGCGCACTAGGCCTTCGGAGATGCCCACTTTGCGGGCACGTAGTGTGACTCGTGACTGCGGACACTGGTCGCTGCAAGCCCAGTGCTCCTGGAGGTACTCCGTCGGCACGCCCCTCAACGGCTTCTGAAGAGTCTGCCCCACTTCCTTCCCCCCGAAACGTTTCCTTCCCTTCTTTCTGCCTGGCTCCCCAGCTCCCACCTTCGTGGGGGCGTTCCACTATCTGGGTCACACAGGCTTGAGCTTACTGGACGTGGGAGTGTCTTGGTTGAGGCCACGGGCCTGGAGGCTGGCCCGCTCACAGGTCACTGGCTCAGGGGTGCGGCTGGACTCGGGCGGCTCAGTGAGGCAGAGCAGAGCCCTGCCAGCGGCCAAGCAGGCCGGGCCGCACCTCATCTGCTGTTCCCCAGGGGCCGCCTTGCCCCGGGGCTTTGGGCTGTCCAGGAAGAAGGGCTTGACTCCTCCCCCGAAGCCCCTAGACAGTGCCTTTCCTCCCCGGGGAGGGCTGAGGCCGTTTTCATCTTCGAGCTGGGCCGCGGCTTCTGCAGTCTGCAGGGCGCTCCGCCCGCACGGCCCGCGCCAGCCCGAGCAGCGGCACCCGCCCGGCTGCGCCCCACGCACTGCCCGTGGCCACGAAGGCCCTGCCGCGAGAACATCCAACCATGAGAACTTGACTTCCGGGTTATGGGGCCTGGCCAGGTGCAGGTCAGCTCTGGAACTCATCGCTCTCTTCGGGCCTCTGCTTGCCCAAGCCTAGGGAAGGAGTCAGCGCCGCTCAGCCACTGGGGTGCGCACAGCTGTAGCGCCCCTGGCCGCAGGCCAGGCCACGCTTCCTCAACTCCCGGGGCTCTCTCTGGAGTGGAGGGTTTCTATTTCTAAGCAGTGGCTCTTCAATAGCACCTGCAGTGGAAAATTCTGGCGGGGCCTCGCCTCCTGCAGAGGCAGGGAGCTGAGGAAGCCCCCAAGAGAGCGAGGGCGGAGCAGGGGCCTGACCAGGTACCAGGGGCGGCGGCGGCAGGCGGCTGGCCACCTGGCCCGTACCTGGCAGGGAGGCAGACGACAGCAGCTCCAGGCTGTCCAGGACCCCGTCCTCATAAAGGGCCAGCTTGTGCAGCATCTTCTGGCGGGCCGGGTTGATGATGATCTGTGGAGATGCCGACGGCACGGAACTGCCCGGGAGTGGCCCTGCGTGGAGAGCCGCGTTAGCCGAGGCCTGGGCCAGGCAGCTGGGCCGGAAGTGCTCACTGCAACCGCCAGCATTCTCCCTGCCCTTCGGGACAGATGTTCTCCAGCATTCCGAGGGCAGGGCTCGCCACTCGGTCAGGAGCCCGGATTCTGGACAGGGCCTTCTTTGTTCCCAGCCTTAAGGGAGCACGCTCCTGCCATCTCCTCACCCACCCCGGGGCCCAGCCTGAGGAGACGGCACCAGGCCCTTCTCAAGGCCTGGAGCTTGCTAAGGACAGCAGATCACAATGATCTCCTCCCGGAGGCCTCGGAATGGGGAACATGGGGCCAGTCACCAAGGGAGGCCCTGGTCCCGGTCCCGGGCACCTGCCCCAGTTACCTTGCACAGCTGTGGCTCGGGGCCCTGGGCCACTTCCCCAGCTTGGCTCTTGGCCAGGGGCCCCTGGAGTGCAGCTGGCCTGCCCAAGGGCTGCTGGGGCCTGCAGGGGGGCCCCTGGCCCAGGGCTGCCTGGGAGAGCCAGGCCTGGGGAGCAGCTCGGGGTCAGGTGCCAGGAGTGCAGGACAGCAGACAGGCTGGGCACACTCTCGTCACTCTCTGCAGGCTGGGCTCGCTCTGTAGCCCGGGGAGGCCACAGGCTGGCACGGCTCAGGGCACTGCCAGGGGTGGACACGTAGGAGTTCTCCTGTGGGGATGGGGCGCCGTGGGCAGCAGCTTCTGTCTCCGGCAAGGACCCTGCCCCAGCCGCATGCAGACTCTCCAGCCTCTCGTACACCTTGGAGGAGAGAAGGGCTCTCAGGGCAGGAGGGTCCCCAGCTCCTGGGTGGGCTTGGCCCAACCTCCCCAAGCAGCTGAGCTAAGGACAGCAAAGGGATCGTCTGTCTCCTGCACAGAAAATCTCACTGCTCTGCCGCCTTCGAGCGAGGCGTCTTTATCGGTAACTGTCGAGGCAGGGTGGGGCTGGGCGGGACACAGAAGGGCAGGCGCAGCGGCTCGCACGGCGGCCAGGAGGGGCTGAGCAGAAGGCCTGGCCCACAACCAGCACAGGCGAGGCCAGAGCCAGGGTGCCCTCAGCTGCAGGCCAGGGGTGCAGACTCGGTCTGCAGAGCAAAGCCCAGCGCTACAAGCACAGGCTTCGAGGCGCAGCTCCTGCAGGCAGCGCCTTGTCGGCCCCCAGGGCTACCTGGGTCATGGGGGGTCTCCTCTTGGCCCGGTGGTGCAGGCAGCAGCATGCCAGCTGGGCCAGTGTCAGGCCCAGCTCTGGTGGGCACGGCCCAGGTCTGGGGTCCAGGTGTTTCTTGCAGATCTGGGTGGCGATCGGGGCAGCCCAGGCGTCTGCGGCCACACCTGCTTGAAGCGCTGTTTGGGTGCTTTTCAGGGCCACCCCAGCCTCCTCGGCCTCCTCTGCAACCAGGTCCTTCTGTAGACAGATGCTGTGAGTGTGACCGCAGGGGCCTTCAGTGGGTGCCCAGGTCCTCCTACTCCTGCGCTTTTTCTTTGGATACACCGAGCATCCCCAAGGGTGCCCAGTGTTGCCCTGGGCCCTAGGGACACAGGTACAGGGGCAGCAGATGGAACACCCTGGGTCCATCCCCATGGAGCTGGACCTGAGAAGCCCATAAGCTGGCGGGAAGCAGGGGCGGCCCAGGCTGTCAGTGGGGCTAGGCCAGAACTAGCTGCAGAGGGCAAAGCCAGAAGGGGGCTGTTTCCCCAGTCCCCTGGAGGGTGCCTGGGAGGGAAACAGGTTCCGTGCAGCTCTGAGGTGGGAGGCAGCGGGAGGAAGCACTGCGGGGGACGGGCCGGCAGCAGGGGTGGCCGAGTCTAGAGCACAGGGAGGCCAGCGCGGGCCACAGGCCGGGGCCACCCCAAGCGCAGCGGGGGGCCAGGTGCTTCTGACACCACTCCCCGTCGGCAACGCTGCTCCGCCCGAGAATTCCCAGGAAAAGCGCAAGAACCGGGAGCCCGGTGCCCACACAGGACCCTGTGAGGCAGACTGCTGTCCAGCTGGGACCAGAGCAGGCCTCGTGGCATGGCGCCTCTGGCCACAGCGCACCCCTGCTGGCTTCTGTGCAGCGCAATGGGGGGGGCCTGTGGGACTGCCCCCCACCACTCCACCTGGGGGTCCTGGAAGGCCCACGGCAGCTGCAGAGAAAAGACATTTCTCCTCGGCAAGGCAGAGGTGCTGGGGCCCTGCCGGCTTTCTGACTAGCTGGGGGCAGCATTCAAGACCACTCCACCCTCCAGGCTGCACCTGCAGGTGACCCGAGCAGGGCTCATGGCTCCCCACTGCCTGCTCTAGGCACGGGGCGCTCACCAGATACTTGGTCCCGGTGGCCTGCACGCGCACGGCCCGCTGGCCGGCCAGAGACTCCAGCAGCACCTGCGGGGGCAGGGCCGTGTGGCGGTTGGTGGCTGCGGGGCGGCAGCGCGGGGTGGGGCTGGGGGTTGGGGGGCGCTAAGGCCTGCAGGGCTGCAATGGGCTGCGGCTGAAAGGCCCAGGTGGCCTGCCAAGCGGCAGGCCCCGGGTGTAGCGTGCTTGCTTGAAGAAAGACAAGGCGAGATGACAAATGCGAGTCGAGGCACCGCCCCGAGGCACCACCCCGACTCTCCGGCCGTCTGGCCTTCGGCTGACCGTAGTCCCTCCGCCCTGAAGCCAGCCGCAGCGCCCTGCTCACCACACCAAAGCTGAAGGTGTCAGTGTCCACAGACAGCCGGCCTGTCCTGACGTAGTCCTCGGGCAGGTAGGCCAGCGTGCCCCGCACCGTCTGCGTCCGGGCCACAGCACTGCTCTGGCCAGCGCTGGCCCCCGAGAAGCAGCTGAGCCGGGCCAGGCCGAAGTCCCCCAGTTTGGGCATCAGGCGCTCATCCAAAAGGACGTTGGAGCTTCGGGAGGAAAAGGGTGCCATCAGCTGGCCCAGCCACTCAGCCCCTACAGTACCCTGATGAAATTGGAGCGGTGACCATCCACTGGGCACCATGCCCAGACAGAAGCTAGTGCAGCCCTGCATCTGGCTCCCTGGGGGCTCTGAGCAGCAGCCCCAGACTCCGGCAGTGAGGTCCCTGGCTCGCAGCACGGCCTGTCCTTGCTTTCCACACCTGTCCACAGCAGGCTCTCAGCGACCTGCCCTTAGCCTAGAGCTGGGGCACTTGCATCGGAGCGCCCCTCAGCAGACTCTCTCTCGGGCCCGGCGGTGCCCTGCTCACCTTTTGACATCCCCGTGGATGAGGCTGGGCTTGTCCTGATGCAGGAACTGAATGGCGCGGGCCGTGCCCAGCAGGATGTCCAGTCGCTGCGGCCAGGAGAGAGGCGGGTGTGCCTGCGGCTAAAGCAGCAGAGGGAGCTCTGGCACACACCCGTCAGTCCGGGCCGCCTCCCCGCAGACAGGCCTAGGCTGCCCCCGTCCCGTGTGCAGCCAGCCCTGGAGGCTCATGGGTACCTTGCTGGGCAGGGCCAACCGTGGGCGAAGGGTGAGCGCCTGCAGCCTGCTACCCTGTGTTGCAAGGGCTGTGCTGACTGGAGGGAGCCTTCGGCTACTTGAACAAATCACCTCCTTTTCTGAGGGGTGGGGCAGCTCTAGCCAGCCCAGGGAAGCCCAAAGGAGGCCCTGGGAAAAGGTGACCCCATCCCCCGCCCAGGCAGGTACCCGGCGCAGGGGGCTGGGGCAGGCAGGAGACCTGGCCGTGCAGGCGGTCTTCCAGGGAGCCGTTGGGCAGGAAGCTGTAGACTAGGCAGTGGAAGCCGCCTTGCGCACAGAAGCCGGCAAACTCCACGATGTTTGGGTGCCGGAACCTGCTGAAGAGGGTGGCCTAAGCCTGTGGCCCCCAGCCCACTGTCACCGGCCTAAGGTGCGGCCTGCCCAGCTCGGCTCACCGTGACAGCTGCTGCACCTCGGCCAGGAAGCTCTGCTGCACCCCGCTCCGCTCCAGGCCTGTGTCCTATTGCCCAGGGGTGGGGAGGAGTGTGAGGCTCCTGCTGTCCCCTGGCCTGGGCTGGACAGCCCAGGGCCTGGGGACCTTGAACTCTGGACCGACAGCTGAAGGAGTCGCTGGGGGAAGCATGGCAGGAGGAGAAAAGGGAGGGACTGCGGGCAAAATTGCGGGGCTCGTGGGGGCTGCTCTACCCACCTCCTTCAGCCTCTTCACAGCGTACACGGTGTTCCTCATCACGGCCCGGTACACGCACCCAAAGCCACCCTCCCCAATTTTCAGCTCTTCTGAGAAGTTGTGGGTGCCCTGGGAAATCTCGTGCAGGGGCCAGCAGAAAGGAGACAGGTGGGCCCCCTGCAGGAGGGAGACAGGGCTCTCTGGGCTGGGCTGCGGGAAGGGATCCCAGATCATCTGAGGTTCTGTCTCTTCCCTAGGCCCACCGCCCGCTCCCGGGATCCTAGCTGCCAGCCAGCGGTCCCCCCCACCCTGGTTTGGCTGAGGCTGTCCAGAGCACCAAAAGCTGGGTTTCTGGGTCTGGATGCAAGCTCCCTGGGGTGGCACCCGCCTACCTTGGAGGAGGAAGGGGCTGGAGATGGTGCTGGAGGTGGGAGGGGAGCCTGGTCCCGGCCTGACGCTTGCTCTGCTCCAGAATGGGTGGGCCTGCCTGGAAAAGCTTCACAAAGACAGGTGAGAGAGGGCTGCAGAGCAAGTGGCAGGTCCACAGGGCCCGAGCCGGGCGCCCTTACCTGGGGAGAGGAGAGTGGAGGTGGACAAGGGCGGCGTCCGGGGGCAGGGGGCTTCAGGCTCTGGGGGGACACTGGTGCTGCTGGGCGTCGGGGCAGCAGTGCTGGGAGGCAGAAGGGGGGCAGGAGGCTGCCCTGGAGGTGGAGGGAAGCAAAGGCAGGTTAGGGCAGAGGGTGGCAGCCAGGGAGAGGCCCGGGGCCCGAGCACAGGGTGGCGCTCACAGGCCGTGATGATGTCCCGCGCGCGGAGCAGCTGCAAGTGCGTGAGGATGCGCACGAGGTCGGCCACGCGGGCGTTGCGGTTGATCCAGGGCCACAGGACGCTGGCTGTGCGCTGCCCGGAGCGCTCACACAGCCGCAGCTCCGTCTGGTCGCGCACGATCAGGGCGGCTGCG
>NW_004567158.1:452103-461753 GCF_000260355.1 Condylura cristata
CGGCCAGCAGGCCGCCTGGCTGCCGGGCTCTGGCCCCCACCGCGCCCGCGCCTTCAGGATCCCGGGCCGTTGGCCTCGCTTTTCCTCGCGGCTCCGGCCGCCAGCACTGACTTCCGGTAGCTGCGCCGGCTCCTGCGCCCTCTCCCTGTCACGGTCACTCCCCGGCCTGCCTGCGGCACCCGGCCACGAGCATCGCGCCACACGCGTCCGAGGCCCATTCCTGCTGCGGCCCTCACGGAGTCCTCGGCCGCGGGCACCGGCTCACCTGCACTCTGCCCTGCCCCACGCCATGGGGAGCCCGGCTCTCCAGCTGCGGTCCTCCCTTGGCGAGGCCCTCCTGTGGACTCCTGCCAGTTACAACTGCGATGGCGCTACAGATGCCCTGGGCTCCCTGACCCTCTCTGGACCAGGGGCAGTTCAAACCGCACCCCAGCTGGCGGTCACCCTGAGCAAGGGCAGCTGCCCAAGATCCCGCGGGGCCTGGCATCGCCAAGCATCCTTCTTCCGCCTGTGTGCGCGCCCACCTCCCGCACTAGCCAGCCACCAGGCCACCAGCCACAGCGGTGCCTCCCCTTTCATTAGTCCAGCTGCACACAGGCTTGTGAACTGACAGGCCTCCTCCCCTGACTGGCTCTTCCCTCTTGATCCTGGCGCAGTGATTTTCCCCACTGGCCACCCTCTGCCCCAGTGCTCAGGACTGCCCGCAGAAACTAGGTCCACCAAACAGGCCTCCCTGGGAAGTGCCTACAAGCGGCAGCTACAGCCTGAAGCTCGGTGGCTGCTTAGGGGCTGGGTCTCACTGAGGCCGCTCACACTTAAGGGCTAATTAGGAGACAGGAACTGGCGCTGCGTGCTTCCTGCTGGGCAGCAGCTCCCAGCATCGGCTGGCACGTGACAGATGCGCAAGACTCACAGGTGCAAGGTCAACCCTTTCTTGCACTGGTCAGGGCCAGGACTTTGGCATGTACCTCCTGCAGGGTGTCCACAATAGCAGGTGAAGCCAGGGAGTATGGGAAGGTGTGACAAGGCCTGGCCTTCAAACCCGTGGTGACGACTGCGACCCCTGTGGGCAGCCCTTCAGCATGCCCTCACTGGCTCCCAAAGCTCAGTGGGCAGCAGCCCTGCCAGGGTCCCCTAGCAGGGCCCCTGGGGAACTGGGGATTGGTGCGGCCAGGCAGAAGGCCTCTGCACCCGGGCCCGGCGGCCCCGCGCCACCTTCCTGTTGCTGGCAGGAACAGGCGCCTGGAAAGTGTCTCCCAGCAGCAAGCAAGGGGAGGCGGTGCGGGGCCACTGCAGCCGCTGCCTGCTGGGGACAGACGTGCGGAGCAGGAAACACGCACCATGCTGTCCTGGGAGCTGTCTGATAATGAAAGCCCAGACCTTGAGTCACTTTCACAGAGAGATTTATCGAGAATGCTAACAGCACAGGATACAGTACTTCCCCACAGAAGGTGCAAACGCGTCACTTAGAAAGGCATGCTGGGTATTCTTTTGCTTTCACACGTATTAAAAAACTTACAAAAATAAAATAAAACTGCGTGCTGCCCATCTTTTCAAATAGTAAAAGAACCTTATGAAAAAATCACTTGATTTTACAACAAAAGACACAAACGGACATTTTTATGTAAATTTATAAGGCAAACTCTTTATATAATAAATAGGTTACAGGGATTCAGTGGGGGTGTTTTGAAACGTGTACAGGTACATTCAGACAGGTTTACTGAAATGGTACAAATTTCCTTAATAAATTGCCTTTTGTTTTTAAATATATCAGTGCTTTCAGTCATTTGGCTATACACAAAGAACCTTTTTTGAACACTACAAAAAAGCAATCAATAGTTTTTGTTTTTAAAACGACCTACTAGTTTTCTAAAGTAATTGTCCCAAAACACAGAAACCGAGGGTGAGTGTGCTAGAGGCTCTCAGGGACATGTCCAGCCGCGTCTGCCTGGCGGCGCCCACACTCCTGCCCTCAGCGGGCTGCAGGCTGCAGCCACCTGCCCCATTCTCCCCCGCTGCTGAGCCCCAGGCGCAAAGGTGACCACGGGCAGCTCTGCCTGCCCTGCCCTGCCCCGGAGAGCAGCGTCTACCAGGCTGTCAGCTTTCTTGCACCGGTCAGTTTGTGCCACACGAAGGAAGGGACATGTCTTGCCTGCCTGGGGGTAGGGGTGGGAGGAGAGCAGAATGCGTGTCCCCCATCTCACTGCCCAGTGGCACAGCAGCCTCGTGCTCTGTGGGAGAGGGTGGGACTCGCTGGAGGTGTGCTGGGCCTTTGTGCCCACCACACGGCCTGGCCGGGAAGCAGAGGGCAGCCATCTACCCATCAGCATGTCCCTGACCTGCGGCCAGCGGTCGTCTCCAGGGAGATGCGACACCCATCCGCCCCCACACAGAAGGGGCTGCTCAAAGCCCGCTGGTCCCCGTGCAAGCCCATCGACCTGTCTTTCCATGGCTGCCACCTGGGCGGAGAGGCAAAGGCTCACCCCGGGGGGAACAAAACCGAAGTGGCACATGCCAGCTACCTGGTCCACGGGCTTAGGCTTACTTCTGTGGGTGGCTTCTGGCTGCTACGGGCGGGGGAGGGGGGTTGTTCTCCAGCTCTCCCTGCGGAGAAAGGTCAGCCCCTCTCCTGTCAGTCACTATCCCCTCCCTCCTTCCCCACTTTTTGTTTGTAAAGAAAAGGTGTCTGGAAGCATTTGTCTCTGGAACAATTACTTTAAACATGGTTACAATACAGACCAATTCAAACACAGAAGAGATTTACTTAGCAAAGTTCCTTTCACCCACCAAAAGTACACAAACAGAAGCCTCAACACCACAGTTAAGAGGACCAGTAAAGAACCTCGTGTTTGGAACACAAAAGGAGAAATCAAAAACCAAAGTAAACCTAAACAGAAAACCCCAGAAAAGACCAGGAGGGCAAGGGCGGGCGGCACAGGGGAGCCCGGCGCGGCGCGCACACACTAACAGTCCCGGTGCTGCTTGGTCACGGGTTCCCGGCCGGGACTGGGGGGCGCTGACATTCACCGAGGCAGGGACAACCGAACAGGAGGCCTTGGAACAGGGAAGGAGCAGGCTTCGCACTTGAGTGGCCAGCTCCCCAGAAACACTGAACCGGGCTGGCCCCGGGGCTCCGGGTGGCCAGGGGCAGCGAACTCGGGCGTGGCGTGGCACTGTCGGAAAGCACGCGAGTGGCCACACGCGGACGCCTGCCTACCAGTGGCCACACAGCAATGGCAACGTGTCCTGCTGCTCCTCTTCCCCCCAAAGGCTGGCTGGGGAAGGTCTCAGCCCCCCCCCCCCGCAACACTGAAGGCAGGCTGGGGCGTGCCCCTGCCTGGCCCAGAGGGGCCAGGGGAGCTCAGTCACCCCAAGAGCCAAGAGTGTCTCTTTCGGAGTCAGGCCTCAGAAGTAATGACGAGGGTGGGAAGCTTTTGGCCCTGGTGATTATAATGCTCTCTGCTTTGGAAGAACAAGTTTCTGGATTTTTTTTTTTTGGTGTTTTTAATTACTTAAAAAAAAAAGATCAAAAAGAACTTACAGCTAAACTCTAGCAGGTATTGCTCATTACGAATTACAAAAGCAAATGAAATTACTTGTGAGGGGAAATGAGAAAAGGACATTTCTGGAGTCTTCGCTACCTCCTGGAGGGGCCCACCGAACTCTCATAGGTGCTCTGGGGTTCCCAAGGCCTCCCCCCTCCAGACCCTGGAACCCCGCAGAGGGGAGCCCTGCTGAGCCAGCTCCCATGGGCCTGGCCACTGGCCACGGGTCTCTGGACTCTCCCGGGGCATCCATGAGCCACAGGAGAAGGCCCCGCACAGGCGTCCTGGGTCTTCTCACAAGCACGGAGAGACAGTGTGAAACCGGGGCTGCCCGGCGTCTCCTTCACTTGGCACAGGGAAGCCCTTGAGAAAAGCCGAGGAAAAGACCACAGATTCGCTGGGACAGAAGTAACCAGCAGACAGGTTTGTCGGTTTTTTTTTTTTTTTTTTTTTTTTTAGTTTTTGTTTTATTTCCCTTGACCTATGCTATGGTTATCAGAAATACCGTGATTAAGCAGCAGGTGTAATTGGAACAGGTCTGTTTTTGTGTGGAGCCACAAGCAAAATGAGTTTATAATTGTGCAATATACAGATATATATATATCAAAATTCAACTGCTTTGTGTGTCTAGTCGATGCATTAAATAAAAAGGACTGAAAAGCTAAAAGCAAAACTAAAAAGAAAATAAAAGCCCAGGATCGAAGAGACAAAGCAGGCCTATGCGTACGGTCTAGAAGATACTGGGTGGAATCGGGGTCACCAGGAGAACAGCTTGTCACTGGACACGCGCTGCGGGCAGAGTCAGGCCTCTCAGCCTTCTCACCTCGTTTCTCTCGCTGCTGAGCCGGACTGAGGAAGGCCAGCTAGGGCGCTGGGGGAGCAAAGGCGACTGCAAGCGCACATGTTCGCGAGCTCCAAGGTGCAGGCCTTGGCTCTGCTGGGGCGGAGTCTATGACCACACCTGCTCCAGCCCAGGGCTCTCCCAGAGGGCTGAAGGGCCACCCTCTGCGGCAACGCTCAGGCCTCTGCCCTTACCTCCCAACTCAGCAGGGGCGCTTAGTCACCTAGGTCCTAGACCCCAAGGGAGCTGACCCCCAGGGACGGACCCAGGAGCCAGGTACCCCAGGCAGAGGGTACACCCCTCTTTGCGAATGGCTGGGGCCCTTGGAACTCCTGTCTTCCTGACCAATCAGTGCATGGGGTAGCTCTGAGGAGAGGAGCAAAAGCAAGCAACAGGGTGATGCTAGGTAGTGAAGCCATCGGGACTTCAGGACCGCTGCCCAACACCCGCTCCCACACCCAGGGCTGGGTGCCTGCAGCTGTGCCAGTGGCAAGCAGCCGGGCCCCCAGGGGCTGCCACCCTGCCTATGGAGAGCGGGTCCGTCCTGGAGAAGAGGGCCCGGCTGCGGTTCAAGCGCTGCCGGCTCGGGCTGGTGCACTCAGCACACCTGCCAGGCCAAGTGCCAGGCACTCTGACAGCAGCACTGTTTGCAAGAGCTTGCGCTTCCGTACCCACAAACAGCAAAATACTATTTTCTGCCAAGTGTTTTCTAGGTTTTCCTGGCAAATTGCTGAGAACAGGCTGCAGTTGTTTGTTCCCTCCCCCAACATTTACTACGAGACTTGGACCCTGAGGCAGCAGCGTCATAGCCATCTCCATCCGTAACCACCACGCCAGGCCTTTGAAAGATGTGTGTGGTCGGGATCTTGGGGTCTAGGAGAAAGACAAAAACGGAGACTCAACTAACCCCCTCAGAGCAGACTAGTTCGCTGAGGAAGACCTCGAAGATAGGGTCCTTGCACAAGCAAGGGCGGGAAGGAAGGTGAAAGGGCAGGGCTAAGGGGGGCCAGGAGCAGGGCCTGCCTTGGGACTGGCCAGGCAGAGGCCACGGGGCTGCAGACATAGCTCACTTCTTGAAGTCTGGGCTACAGGCCCTAGAACTTGTGCATGAAGCTTGAATCTGGACATAGTGTGGGTGAGGACACCCACTCAGGACGGTCTTCTCCAAGAACCAGTACCAGTGACCGCTCCAGGCCCCGTCAGCCAGGTTGGAATGCTCTGGAAAGGGGGTCGAGGCTAGAGGAGACACAGTGGGGGCTGCAGGGTGCCACGAGACCTGGTGGGCCCCACCTGGTGGACTGAATTCATACCCTGTGCTCCCTCCTGGGTGTGAGGTTCCTGTGAAAAGTTACTTAAAATCTAGAGAGCCCGAGGAAAACTCCTTCCCCACCACACTTGGCCCTGTGTGGGCTGCAGCTCTCCTCTGTCTTTGCCACCCTGGCAATGCCACCCTGGGCAGAAAAACAGGCAACCTGGAGCTGCTCCAGGTCCTGTTACTATCTTCTGTGGCCTCTGGGCTGGAGCGATATCAGTAAACGGGTCACCTGCGCCTGCGTCAGGCTCTCGGGTGAGGCAACCTGTCGTGGCATTTACCTCCGGGGGCCCTGACAGCTGGGTCCTTGGCTAGGTGGGCGGGGACAGACTGGGCATGTGCTGCCTTCTGATACGCGAATACAGCACCGTCAGGAAGGGAGCCTTACGAGAGCCTGGCTGTGGCCAAGTGTCCCCAGTTCACGGCAGGGTCCGGCTGGCAAGGGCACTGGCCGGCCTGGGTGAGTAGCAGGAGCTCAAGGACACACGGCATCCTGCTGGGGGAGGAGGGAGTGACTAACCTAGAACCAGGACTGGGAAGACGACGAACACGACCTCTGTGAGCTGGCTGCGCAGCTATCAGTTGACTGGGGCGTTCTTCATGGCATCCCTCAAGGGGGCCCCCGACCTTCAAGGTGTTCAACAGAAACACAGGAAAGGTCACACCTGGGCAGGGTATCGCTGCCAAGAAGCCCACAGCGTAGGCTCTCTCTGTCCCTCTAATGCCCCAGACGGTGATGAAGTGTCATGGCGGCCAGCTTCAAGATGACTGCCTGGTAAAGCCTGGAACTGGGGAAGTGGAAGGTAGGTAGCAAAGGGAGAAGAGAGCAAAACAAAGCCCGGGGGCCGCAGGCAGCCTGCGGTGCTGGACGTCTACAGGGGTACCGGGGCTGGGGCAGGTCAAACTGAAAGAAAATGCCACTTAAAACACTGTTCTCCACTGGCAGCACCCAGTCAGCTCCCCGGTAACTGGCAGGACCAAAGAGGGGCCCAGCCCCCACTCCTCTCCCCAGCACCAGGTGGTACTGAGCTGACGGTGGGCCGGTTCCTGACACTGGACTGAACAACGGACCCAAACCCGACTGAGCCCGGCAGATGCCGCCCCCGTGGCCCGGGCCGGACGCATGCACACGTGCACAGGCGTCCTTCGGGGGTACCGGCAGTGCGAGGCCACTGTGAGGTCAGGCGCCTCGTCCTCAGAGGAGAGGGGCTCGGGAGGACTCGCCCTTCCTGGGGAGGTCCGGAGGTGAAGCAGGGAGGCCGGCAGCAGAGCAGTCTCGCTTGTGGGGCTGGCTTTCGCAGCGTGAGCGAACGGACACAGAAATGCTAGAAGGAATAACTAGGACTCTACAGACAGAACAGGCAAACCCCCTTGCTTCTGACCATCCTGGAAGAGACAGACACGGCGTTTGCTTAAGCTACTGCTTGGTGCTGTCAGCTCTGGTTTCCGATCACTAAAGACCGGCGAAGAAGCGCGAGGCGGGTTCTAGGGCGCTTCACCCCTCCACGGCCACACTGCGCTGCGGAAGCCAGGGGACAGTGACTGAAATACACGAGACAACACGCACTTGACAGTTCATGGCAGCAGCTCACGTGGGACGTGCTTGTGGGTGTTTCTGGAAGCATAAGACTGCTGTCTCATTTGCTACTTTGATAAGGTACTTCTCAGTTGGACAGATTAAGATGGCATCTCTGTAAACACAGAAAAGGATATACCAATATGATGAAGAGACGCAGCTAGATAAGGACTTCCTGAACAGAGGTGGAAGAGATGGGATCCCAGATGGAAACCGATCGCTGCGCACACCGCAGCAAAGCCGAGCCTCTGAGGCCGCACCGTCCCATGAGCGGAGGGAGGCCCAGGGGGCCGGGCCTGCCCAGGCTCCGCATGCAGAAGCCGAGTGTTTTCCCTTAGGAAAATACTCGTGGCAAAGGAGGGGGCTGAGGGGCCACAGCGGCCTAGGTGCTGGTCCCAGCTCTGCTCCGGGGCCCCTACCCTTGGCCGCCTGCCACCAGGCCTGGCAGAGGTCCCCGCCGGCTCAAGTGGGGGCGAGGGCGGGGTGGTTTCTGCGCTTCCCCTGGCAGTCCAATCCAGACCCCAACTCAGCCCCACTCCTGCCTGGCCCATCTCTTTAGGTGGCGAAGGCCTGGGGCTCAGGAGCTGAAGGCCTTTTGCTCCTGCTGACCACGGATGGTGGGGGGGCTCCCAGGAGGGCAAGCCCTGGCTCTTCAGAAGTGGAGGTGCCATGGCAAGCCCTGGGCTTCCTCAGAGCTCAGAACAGGGTGGGGCAGGTGCTAGCAGTGGAAGCCCAGGGCAGGGAGTCCTGGGGCCTGGGCTAACAAGCACTGGCTCAGGGGTACAGTGGGGTACTGCGACGGCCTGGAACAGAAGGGATGGGCCGGGAGGGGGGGGAAGAAATGCGAGTAAAATGAACGGCAGAGACAGAAGGACAGAGAGAAAGCAATCAGGAAGTCCTTATAAAATTGCAGCAAACACTTAGAGTTTCGGAGCTTCGTGGGAGCCCTATGCGCTGAGCCCACTTGAAAACAAGCGCAGGCGTACACAGACCAGGGAGCTCTGAACACCACCGCGCCTGGCGGCTCGACGGGCCGTCACCGACTCAAGCCAGTTAGCTCGCAGAGCAAATTGTTTCGAAGTGGGAGCACAAAGACTGAGTAGTGCGAATAGTCTACGCTGTCCCTACAGGAGTAGAATTGGAAAGTTTTGGAAGAACATTTGCCCTCCTTCCCCCGGCACCCGCCCTGTCTGCTAAGCCTCCAGCTACCCGTCCCGCACTGCTCTGAGCAGCTGGGAACCCTCCTCTGCCCTGCAGCGCTCAGCCGTCCAGGGGCCCTGCCTGCGCCGGGCCTGGGGCCTCCGCAGCCTCTCTCCTGCGTAGCCCACCGGAGGCCAGCCCTGGGCCGCCTCTCCTCTGGCTCAGGCCAGTCTGCACCCAGCCGCTCAAAGGACAACTCCCTCCCAGCCGTGCCAGACGGGAGCAAACAGGTGCTACCTCCCTGTCCTGCGAAATGTCCTGGTTGGTTCTGGATGGGGGCTGGCATGGGGCGAGCCGTGTGCCACCACTGCGGGATCGCAGGGGCCGGAGCCACTGGCCACCTCTGTCTGCTTCTCTAAAGGCTCCAACTGTCTCTCCTGTCTCACGCCTCCTCGTCCCAACGTGGCTGGGAGTAGGGGAGCTGTGGGACCTGGGGCGGGGCGGGGGGGGGAGAGGAGCTCCAAGACTGGGGCACGGTGGCACCGAGAGCGGGAGTGTCCTTTCCACTGCTCTCCGTCCCTAGCGACCACAGTGGGGAAGGGCTGAGTGGGGGAGGTGCAGGCGTACCCTCGGAAGCCTGGCCAACAGCTTGTCTGGTCAGTAGTATCTGCAGCAAGCCTTGTCGAAGGAGCCTAGTTTAGAAAAGTGCAAAGCTACTTCTGGCCCTGGTTAGGTCTTCAACCTGACTGTGCTTGTCGGTAAGAAAAACATCCCCAATGCTCCAACTACTCCCACCCTGAAGCCACGAAACTCTAAGTTTACTGAAAGAAAAAAAAATCTTTTTTATTTCAGTTAATCGGGAAGCTTTGTCAGAGCCCTACCCACAGGAGAAGAGACAACAGCTGCCTTTATTCTTGGTTTGCTCTGCAATCCGCTCTGTGCAAAGTCAGCTGACTCTCTCGGTCACGGGCGTCCGGCTGTCCACGGGCTCCTCTCTGTTGGGCCGTGGCATGGAGGATGAGACAATGTCTTTGCGCTCGCCCTCCCCTCGGTGTTTGTACTTTTCTGCGGCCGTGGCGGCAGTGGCGAGCGCGGGCTGAGTCTTAGCTGGCTCCTTGGGGCAGCCGTCGCTCTCCAGCGAGCCTCCGCGCGGCATCTTCTCCTCTTTGCAGACACTGCTGCTCAAGTCCTGGGGCTCGGGGGGGCTGGCAGGGTCCTCGGAGCTCTGGGGCTCGG
>NW_004567158.1:461863-480641 GCF_000260355.1 Condylura cristata
GGGGGTGCTCCTTCTTGGGGGGCGAGGCGGCGCTGCTGCTGCGCCCCTTGGGGCTGCTCTCCTTGCTCTTGCGCCCGGGGCTTTTGCAGGTCTTCAGTCCCTTCCCGCTCTTCTCGCCGAGGGTGGACACCAGCAGGGGCTTCACCACCTCCTTCACCTCGATGCTGACAGTCTCCCGGGTCTTGCGCTTCTTGATGGGAAGCACGGTCTCCTGCACAGACCGGACGGAAGGCTCCTTCACGGCTTTTTTCTTGGCCTCGGCGGCAGCCGCCGCAACCACACTGCCCGGCTTGCGGCCTCGCTTCTTGGGAATGGCCTGGGGGTCGGCCTCGGCTTTTCTCTTTCTGCCGGGCCGTTTGATCACCATGACCTGGGTGGACGTGGTGGCCCCGCCCCCCTCGGCCTTGCTCCCGGGTGAAGCTTGAAAAGGCATCTTGACCAGCAGCTTCCCGGGACTCTTCTCCAGGACCCTCTTCACCTGCACACCCTCTGATGCTGCTGCCTTGGGTCTCGTGGTGCCGCTCCCTTTGGGGCGTCCCCGGCCTCTGCCAGTTCCTGGAGCTTTGGGAGATTTGGGCTTCTTAGGTGGTTTCTGCTCTCGCCGCGAGGGGCTCCCTCTCCCAGTTACCGTGAAGTCAAAATCATTAGGGTCCAGGGAGGTGTCGCCTACCTTTTCGAAGTACGCAATCAACTCCACTTTAGAGCGAAAGGCTTTTCCCTGCGGACTGTGGGAACAAATGCAGACACAAAGAATGATCAGAAGCTTCCACAGTCATGATGGAAAGGGAGCAGAATGGAGGTGGCGAAGAACTCTGTCACAGAAGACGCTGTGCAACTGCCAGGCCTGTCGTCGCTCAAGAGCCAGAGTCACATTTAAGAAAAGCCACAGCGAGCTAAACCTGGGGGACACGGCCTGGCCACACACGGCCTGCACCTGCACCAGGACAGCCAGCAGCTGCCACCTGGATGCCCCCAAGGGGTTGGGCCTGGCCGGGCCTGGGGGCCCACGCTGAACTCGGCACACTGCAGGGCCGCCCTGGGACAGGGTTTCTCATCGGTCGGGAGGTAATGGTCAGCATGCCCTTCTCAGAGATACTGCAATCAAACGAGGCCTCTGCAAATGTCCTTTGCAAACCGATCATCTTTTGGGGATCGTTCAAGGGACAGAACTGAAAGTTACTTATTCACGCCTCTCAACCTCTGGCTCTGGAAGTTACTGGGTTTCAAAAGGAGATGCCCAGCCATCAGCCCAAAACTGGACAAATGCAAGATGGACAGGTTGGAAATGCACATGGAGCCAGTTTGTGGGTACCTCTCCCCAGGGGGCCCACCTTTCCCAGCATGATCCCCAGTAGACTGAGCCCCGTGAAGCCCTGTCTCTTTGGGCTCAGGAAGCAGTATCACAGAACGACTCTCCCAGGACGAGGCGGCTGATGGGTTCCCAGAAGAACCCCTGACATTCTCCAGCTGGGAGATGGCAGGAACCCCAGGAGTTCCACGTGCACCCCCGACTGCAGTCCTCGGTCTTCCCAGGTGGACTTTCCTGGGGTCCTCGCTGTGGCCCCGGGTAGGTCCTACTGCTGGCCCGCCTCCAGGTGAGCAGGGCAGGGCAAAGGCCCAGCCAGGGCACACCTGCTGGTCCGCAGTACTCACTCACCCCGCGCCCGGCAGCGAGGCACATGTTGGCAGGAGCCCCAGCAGTTCCTGGAGCCTGTCCCTTGCTGCCCCCGCCCCGGCCCCGCCCGCCCTGCAGAGCGGTGCTGCCCTTACTTACTTGATCAGATACACATCATACTTCCCAGCGGAGCGGCCCGATTTCCTTTGCTTTAGCTTTCGGGTCCAGCCTTCTGGGAGGGTAGGGTCGTCATACATAGGCCCACGGTCGCGAATGATGGAGCGCCGCTGTTTAGGAGAGGCAGAAGCTTCTGGGACGGCGGGGGCCGAGCCAGACCCTTCCGCGCGCTCAGCAGAGTGGTGGGCTGGCGGCTGCGGGGGTTCATGTTTGCCTTCCTTGTCTTCTTTCTTATCCTTCTTCACCTTTTTAAACTTGAGCGGTTTGTCCTTGAGGCCCTGGAGATCCTGGTCTTCTGCCTTTTCTTCCCTGAAGTGTTAAACGAGTACGTGAGTACCACAGAGAGCCACAGCAGCTGGCAGAAAAAGTGAGCGCAGACCAGGCCCGGGGGACAGGGCTGCACCTGCCTGAAGCGGGGCCCCTTTACCCCCCAATTTCTTCAAGTCGTGGGCAGCGGGGTGATGTCAGTGGCACCCTACCTGACTGCAACCGCCCACCAGAGTGCCCAGGCCTCCCAGCAGGTGGGGGACAGCTGCAAGGGTGGCAACTTTCCAAGAAGAACCACCACATGGCTTCTCCATAGGCTGCCCCAGCCTTTCTCCTGCAGAGTGTCCTGGGACTGAGCAGGTCACTGGTCCCAGGGTCACCCCTTTGAGTGCCTGTTGAATCACTGTGGCCCAAGTACCCCGTCTGAGAGGCGCAGACTCCACGTGATAGGGCTGAGAGTATGAAGGAAGGTGTCGAGACATCTGCTATCTTTGCAAACATCAGCCTATGGCCCAACCTGAGGTGGTGGGACTTCCAGCCCCACGGCAGGTGGGGGCAGCCACAAAGAAGGGCAGGCTGACCGAGATGTGCGGGAAAGGCCAGCAGACTCTGGGGCGCCTTGGCTGTGTTCTTCACAACGCATCAGTGCGGGCTTTGCTAGTGTGCCCTGGTCCGCCCCACCCGAGGCTGTCCTGTCAGAACCCGAATTTTTATTGCGTGAGTTACAGAATGATTCCTTTTCAGAAACACGGGATCACGCTGAAGCAGAAAAGCCTTCCTGAACCTAAATGCCAAAGAAGCCCCAGGGAGGGTTCCTGAGCCATCAGCCTCTCCCAGTGATTCTGCTGCTAAATGAGAACATCGATCAAGCCCTCCTCTGAGCTAGTGAAGGATCACTTTATAAGCGTGAAAGCCGATGGCAGCAATCCACAGAGGACGGCCCGGGAGCCCTCGGTGCCTGTGTGTTCCCAGGCTGCAAGCGCCCCACCAGCCAAGGAGGGCCTAGTCCACCCCAAGGCTTTCAGACTAGAGAAGAAAGGGCCCTCCCTGGCGGCCAGCGGGTTAGGGCGCAGCACTGCAAGCTGCTGCGGCCACTTTGGTAGGAGTCCAATCCCGGCCAGGGAGCTGACCCCCAGGGTGCAGCAGACCTCTCCTGTCGCCCCACTGCTCCCCTCAACAGAGGATTTCAGCCCATCCGCCTGTTCTGCTCCCCACTCTGTCTCTGCGGAATCCTCTCATCCCCTCAGTGGTGCCGGCCACCTCTGTACGCACAAATAATCTTTAAAAAAAGAAGAAGAAGAAGAAAGGCTGCCGAGCCAGGTGAGAGGTGGTTTTCCGCGCACTTGGAATCCAACCTCCTCCAGAATGAGCTCCAAGGAAACATCTAGAGCCCTAGCAATGTCTGATCTTCCACGACTTGACTCATGTCTGCATAGGTCCAACGGCGGGTGCAGGCCCTCTCAGCACCCTTTATCTGTAGCCACCCACCCCACTGGGCGCAGGAGAAGCATGAATGGCGCAGACAGGCCAGCAACTGTGAGGCAGGTCACAGCTGCATCCCTCAGTTCCAGAAGCCAACAGGGTGGCCAGTGATGGGCTGCCGCGTGGGTACAACAGGGACAGACATGTGGGGACAGGGACCCACTTGTCCCAGCAGCCTCCCTGTAGCACCCCACCCCCCCAATCTTACAATAGGGGTCAAAAGCCACCAAAGGCAGAGGCCAAGTCTCTACCCCAGCCACAACTGGGACCAAAAACAGCAATGGAGACGTCACGTCCCCCCGCGGGTGGCCGGAATGGTGGCCCTACACCTCAGGGGAGGGCCTGTCTAAAGCATCGCATAAGCCACCAAACAGACAGGGTCCCAGGCTACAGCCCCCGGCCATGCCCCTGCCCACAAGGAGCAAGGGTGTTCACCAGACGGGAGAGCAGGGCAGCGCGCCCAGGACACGCAACCCTGCTGGTGACAAGGACCAGACCACACTGCCAGTGCACCATGGCCAGCCTCCCCACTGGGGGCGCAGGTGGGTGAGCGGTGGCAGTGCCCGCCAGCTTTCACAAAATGCTGTCAGCCTGAGTTCCAACATGCCACACTGGAGCCCCTTGGAGCAGAGGGAAACCCTGCTGGGGAAGCCGCCTCAGGACGGCCAGAGACAGAGCAGCGACAGCGGGAATCAAGCACGCAGAATGCAGGGCAGTGACAAGCGACAGCAACTGGAGGAAGCCAACAGCCCCAGGAGAGATGTGCTACATGAGTATGACACTCGTCCCCGTGGTAGGGAACCCCCAAAATGGAATGGAAGTGGCCATCAAGGCCAGAAGTGGCCCAGATCAAAGATGAGTTGCATGTGGGTCTCAAAAAGGAATGCTGAGTACGAACGGCCAGCAGCAAGACAGGCTGGGCGGCCACCTTGGCCCCCCGCAGGGGTAGCAGCCTAAAGGAAAGAGCAGCGAGGCACCAGGGTGCAGAGGGCAGAAGGCCCTGTGCAGGGGTGGACACTGACAGGGGGCAGAGAGATCAAAGAAGGAGAGGCCGTCTGTGTGAGGCAAGTCTGGGCATGTGAAGGAGGTGAGAAGAGGGCGCACAGGCCCCAGACATGCAAGAATGAGGACCAGGAAGAGTGAAGGCCAAACACCAGGAACAATCTGCTGTGTTCCAGGGAAGAGAGCGCAATGGGCTGCAGCCAAGTGGGCAAAGAAAAGAAAAAGGGGGTGGGTCCAGGGCAAAGCAAATGTGCAGGGCGTCCGCCTCCACTCGGGGCACTCGGGGCACCTGCAGACAGCACGGCAGCGCCGGGCTGAGCACGCGCACCTGCAGAGCTGGCCCTGCTCCCAGCAACGGGCTTGGCGCTTTGTTCCCAGAGGAGGAGAAGGCCCTGGAGAGGGTGCTTCACAGGGGACTGACGTGCTCAGGTGAAGTTTCAAAAAAGCCTTTCACCACAAGGAAGATGTCAGGGCAAGGGTGAGGAGGCAGGGTGCTGCAGGGTGGTCTCGCAGCTTAGGGTGCCTGACACTGTGAAAGGCAGGGTAATGAAGGGCATCAGGGCAGAAGAATCAAGAGCGTGAAAGAAGCCCACTGAAGCCTGGATGGGCCCACCGTGGGCAGAGACGGCAGGCAGGGCTTACCGCCCCAGCCTCCCTCAGCCACCTGGACGCTGCTGTGGAAACAGGCTGGCCTCAGTGCCCTGTCTTTCCAGGGTGAGGCCCAGCCTGAACCCCAAGGGGCCTGCAGCTGGAGCTGTCTGCAAACTGCACATCGGCGGAGAGGCAAGTGGTTAGCACAGTGGTGATTCAAGGTGGGCACCACAATGGCCCACCTTGGCGCCCATGCGCCAAGAGCAGGTGGCACCCAGGAGATCAGGGGCTCTGAGGCCCACGGCTGATGTCTTCATGCTGAGCAGCTTTGCCCAGAGTGCTATACAGCCTGGGGTAGAAGTTGGGCTGGAGGTGCTGAGTCCTCTTAGCACAGGGCACGAGTGACATGACTCACCAGGCCTGAGTACAGACTAGCCACCCCCCACCCCCCCGCCCACACTGTGATGAGGATAGTGAACCCAGGAGCCATGGGGAGAGCAGGTGGCTCTGTGCCGGTCCCCAGCGGCAGGCAGCATGGACGGCTCCAGGGGGCTCGGAAAGCAACGCGATATGGAGGCAGCGGCGTCTGTACACTGTGAGCATACGTGATACCACGCAGCGGCGTGCTTCAAAGCGGTCCAGATGGCACACTGTACAGCAGGGGCGTTTTACCACAATAAAAAACATTGGCCTAGAAAACAAGGCGCTCAGGCGGCCCAAGAATCCCTCCGGGTCAGGTGAGCAGGCTTCCAGTGGAACTGGCCAGGAGGAGCGCCCAGCGCAGGCAGCCTGCCTCTGCCACCTGCAAGGAGGCGTCGCTGCCACCCAGGAGCTAGTCTGCCCCACAGCCACGAGGCTCAGCCAGGGCTCTTCCTGCCCACTGCCACCGTGCATGCCCGTGCCTCCAAGAGGGCTTCTGGTCAGCTTTCCTGGCCCCAGAGCTTCTGTCAAAACACTCAACCTGCCAGGGCAGTGGGGAGTAGCCCCGGACACAGCCTAACGGAAGGGCCACGGCTGGTCTGCAGGACAACTTCCATTACAGAAGCAGGCCCTGTAGCAGAGGCCAGAGCTGGCCTTGGAATGTAGTCTGAAAAGGCGGCTAGGCAAAGACGCACTGGCATTCGGAGCAACGACAGTCAGGTCACTTGGCCTCCCATCAAAGACCCAAGCAGGCGAAAGTTGCCCCAAACCGAAGGGACTCAGACGCGAGGCAAGGTGGCGAGGAAGGTAAAGGTGACTAGACTGGCCAGGCGGGAGCAGCACAGGGTGGGGTGCAAGGAGGTGCGAGGAAGGGGCTTCCTGGAGGAACGACCGTGTCGAGAGGAGGGCCCAGGGCTGTGTCATGGGCTGTGGGAGCAAAGCCGCCGTGGGTGAACTGGGCAGAGTGGGGGGCATGAGCGGGCGCAGCCGAAGGGAGCGCTCAGGGAGACAGCAGTGCAACATGCGGGAGTCACGAGTAGTGGGAGGTCGACAGCTGGGACGTGTGCAGCCAGCAAGTGAGGAGTGGGGGTCCTGGTCACCTCGGCGTGGTCTGTGAGAGCTGTGTGGGTGGAGCAGTTTCCAGCGATGACTGTGGCGGCAGGTGGCTGAGGTCAAGAAGACGGGAGCCTGGGCTAGGCGGGCTGTTGACACCCACTCTAGAGTCACTTGTGGGAGGAGAGGCACTGGGGCCCAGACAGACCACAGACCTGGCATCGGATCCTCAGCCGGGAACTGGGTGGGGGCCTGAGGAGCGGAGCGGCCCAAGTGTCACCAGGGGCTGGTGGTGAGGACGTGTGGTAAAAGCAGGGGACACGGGTCTTCCTCCTGCCTGGAACTCGGGCTGTGACAGTCACCAGGGTGGTGTGGACATAGGAAGGTGGAGAAATCTCACCCAGCCAGAGCCTGGCACGCCTAGGAAGGGCTCTGTACCAGAAGACAGACCTGTGCCAAGTCTTCCAGAGTTAAGTGGGAAGAGGAACTTCGGGTGGGGAAACGCAGGCTAGGCCAGGAGGGCGAGGGAGCAGTCCCGTAGGGCTGAGGTGGACATGTAGGAGGCCAAACGAGGTGGGGGCCCATAGGAGGGCTGGCCACCCTTGCAGCATTAAATCTGACGGAGGTACACACGCCCCCTGGTAAGCCTTTTCTGACCCGACCAGAAGCAAACAAGGGCTTTCTTCCTTCTCCTTTCCTGCTCTCTGTCGCCATCTAACGGGTGTCTGTGAAAGCCAAAGACTCACTCAGGAACTGAGCTGGGGCGACAGGGGGCTCAGACACAGCAGCTGTCCGAGCTGCGCCCAGGGCTGAAGGACCTGGCCTACTTACTTTAGGCACGTGATGACGCTAGGTGCACCTCTGGAAGAGCAGAGGTCCCTGGAGTGAACACCTGCCTTCCCACCCTGACCAACTTCTCTGCCCCAGGACCAGCCACCCGAGGGAGGCGGCAGGAAACTCAGCTGGTGGGACAGACATCTGGAGATACTTGGGGGCCCGGCTGGGCTTGATTCTTGGTGTCCGTGCTGACTGCGCTGCCTCTAGTGCTGGGCGAGCAGGTGCGCAACAAAGTCCCACAGGTTCTGGGTCTCGGGGCAGAGCAAGGCGCCAGTCGCAGCTGCCGACTGCCTTCTCCCACTCTTGGGCCTCCTACCAGTGCCAGTCACTGCAAAGCATCGAAACAAATGCCACGCGGTGGGCCCTGCAGGGAGAACAGACGTGGCCACTAGCCTCACTGGCTCCAGCCATGCAGCCCCATCACCTGGGGTGGTGGGAGAGAAGGCCACAGCAGCCCCGTGCAGGGGAGGCGCCAAAGAGCATGACCTGGTTTCACTTCCCTTTTTATCAGCAAAGAGCAGCAAGAAGGAAATGGACATTCATCCAGCACAGACAGGCCGCTGAGCTAAATGCTCAACACTGGTAAATGTCCCTTGCAGAGGAAGGGTGAGGCCAGATCCAGGGGTGCAGCCCGAGACCAGGTGGTCAGACAGCTGCTTGCTGGAACCCTGCCCATGTGGGGACCACATGGGACACCATCCTGGGGACGGACCAATGGGAGGTGGAGGTTCTGAGCACAAGCTGCTCCTTGAGAATGTGGCACAAGGATGAGGGCACACCCAGGAGCGAGGGCACCAAGGCAGAGAGATGTTCCAGTTTGCGACGAGACTGAGTTTGAAAGGAGGCTGTTTTATTGCAAGGCAGTGTCCAGCGTAGGCTGCCAGAACAAAATGCCACAGACAGGGTGGCTTACTCAACAGAAATTTATTTGTCAGGGTTCCACAGGCTGGAAGGCCAGGATCAAGGTAACAGTTGTTTTGGTTCCTGGTGAGAAGCCTCTTCTGGATTTGCTGACAACTGCCTCCTTGCTGGGTCCTCACAGGCACACGGTAAAGAGGGAGAGCTGGGTGTGGCTTCTCTTCTCAGCAGGGTGCTAACCACTGGACTGGGGCCCCACCCCCACACCAAGTTAGGCCCCAAAGGCTCCACCTCTGGAATCACACCAGGGGTTGGAGTAGTCATGTATGAATTGGAGAGGGGCTATACACTTCAGCCCATAAACACGGAAATGTCTATGTTCTCACGTTAAACGAGAGGGAACAAGCCAGCGGTGTGGCAAACACGTCAGACGCCATTTAGCACTCAATCCAAGTAACGGCGGGAAATGACTAGGGTGTATTCGAAGCTCACTGAATTGTATAATTAACATGTTTGATTGTATACTTAAAATGTTGAAGAATTTTACGTAGATCTTTCACACACACAAAAAAATGACAACCACCTCAATCCAAAAGAGGGCAAAAAAGGATAAAGGAGCAGAAAATGTGGAGAAAACAGAACGTACCCAAAATTGTACAAATGAATCCAAATGCATGAGAAAGTAAACAAGTGCTGATGGACCGCAGGACAGAAGGACTTTTCAAAACCTGGCTATGTGCCATTTTTGCGGCACGGCACCCCACAAACACACAGTGGGTGAAAAAGGAGCCCAGAAATAGCGGTGGCCAGCTCGGTGGCCCCAGATGAAGTGATGTCTGAGCCAAAGCACTATGAATCCCAAAGAGGGTCACTTCATAATAGCAAAAGGCTCCATTCACGAGGAGGATATGACATAAAATGGAAAACTTGGCCTGAAAATACAGCCAAAACAAAGAGGGTCCCTGCAGAAGTGGACACACCCACCCACACAGCAGGACACCTGCTCCACTCGAGAAGGTCGGTCGGTTGGCAGGGGAAGCAACCCAGTCATCTGTGTGGACGGGACAGGTGAGCAAGCTCCGAGGCCCGCACCCAGGCCTGAGGGCGGCCGCCAAGCATGGGAAAGCTCATGGAGGACTGACTGCCGTGCGGCGGGGCAGGTTAGCCAGGACTCCAGTTTCAAAAAAGGTAACTAGGAAAAAACACAAAGTCACATGGTTGGAAGGTCACAAAGCACACTTGTGAATAGTCTGGGGCCAGAGGAAAAGAATCGCACAGCAGAAAAAACAGCCCACACGGAGCCCGCCTCGCAGCCCTGGTCAGTGCCAGATGCTGAGGTTTGGAAAGAGGTAGGAAATCGATGAGAACGAGTTAGAATGGAAGGAGAGGGAGACCAGACAACATAACCAAGAATGTGGACGAAATGCCAGGCCACAGGCAGCGCGCCCTGGCCCTTTCCTAGCAAGGCCGCCAGGACACCCTGTGACGGGGGCGGTGAGCAGCCACAGACTGAAGGGAGACTCGGCACGGAGGCTGCAGAGGGCTACAGGACAGGAACAGCGAGCCCCACTCAGAGGGAAGACAGGCTGCCAAGGGCACGCACGAAGGGGACGGCAGGCCTGGGGCTCCCTGCAGAGGGCCCGGTGGCAGCAGGGCATACCCAGACTACGCAGCGCTCTGGGGCATGCGAGTCCTGAGCTGTGTCCCTGGCTCGGCGGAAGCAAGGTGGCTAGAGATGAGCGGCCAGGCCTCGCGCAAGTTGGTCCAGGGGCACCTGGTCTGTGTCTCTCTTTTTGCGCACTTAACCCTCACAACTCGAACAGGTGCCAAGGACAGCCTGTTTCATTTTCATCTTTGATCACCTTGTGGCAGTCTTATCCAGGATTCCCTTGCCACCTGCGCCTCTTCTCTCATGAGCCGCTATGCAGGGTCACCGGCTGCACACGTCTGGACCAAAACGGAAATGTGCAAACCCACCCAACTGCACCCGTAGTGACAGTGAAGCTGCAGGCCAGGGGCTCTTGGTCTAGGGTGAGTCACTGGCTGCTCAACTGTGTCCCCCACTCTTAGCACTTCAGGTCACTCAGGTCCTTCCTAGGGGCCCACGGGAGCGTGCAGGCCCTTGCTGCAACTTCAGTCACTAAGTGGCCTGTCAAGTGCTATGCTTTGCGGCGGCCAGGGCCTGCCAAGAGCCTCAGTCACAGTGGCCGCCAGAGTACCCCCCACTGTTCCTCACTCTCTCCAGAACAGTCTCTGGAGCAGCCATCCGTACTCGTACGTGACCAGCCCGTTACCCAAATGACACGGCCTCTGAAGGCGTGCTGAGCAGGACACTCCCCGAGTGATTTCCCAATCATCGCGTCATGATCTCGCTCACCACGGCAGAGTTTACCCAAAGGCACTGCTGAAGCTCTCGGTGGCCCGGGAAACACGGGAGGGAAATGCACCAAGGCCGGGATTCAAGGCGCGAGAGCAGACGGCGCCCACACTGGGAGTGAAATGGGAAAGCCTGCTTTGCACTGTGCAGTCCTGGCTGGCAAGCAACAGCAAGCAGCTCTGGATGACCTCAGTCACAAAGAAGTTCCTTGGAAGCAGATCCACACATGGACAAGACTACAGAAGTGAAGCCCTGGGGAGCAGCTGCCCAAAGGAGACAGCCAGCAGGTGGCATGCGCACCCTGGCATCACAGGCTTCAGCTCCCAGTTTGCACCCAGCCCCCGGGGAAGGCTGGCCGTGGCTGAGTCTAACTCTCAGCACATCCTCTGGCTTCCAGGGGCAGGGGAGGGAAGACTCGTCCCTGGGGGCCCCACACCCGTACCGCCTCCTCGGTCAGCTAAGACGACGCATCCTGGCCCCCACAGAGCCTGCCCATCCCGCCGTCTTCAGGCCCTGGCTGCAAGGCCATGGGCAAGAGCCCGCCTCCATGCCCACGGGCTCTGCCGCTGTTGCTGCGCCTGGCTTCTGGTGGTTGCAGGAGGGGACTTCAAGGTGCTCACTGTTGTGCGCTCCTGACATCTATCTGCCTCAACACCTGTCCCTCGGGGTTCTGGGACAACAGGCTTGAGAGCACATCTGAACCCCACGTTGTGGCTGACCCAGACTTACAAGTGAGCGTACAATGATCGCCGGGCTGTGCAAACCCCAGCCATGGATGGTGGACGGCAGGGTGGCATGGAAGGCAGGCAAGCACCCTTCTGCCCTCCCCACCCAGAGAGGAGGGTGTTGGGGCCACAACGGCCACTGCTATCTCGCTGGTGACCACAGGTTTGGAGTATGGACGTCACCCACTCTGCGTGATGGAGGGGAAGGTGGAGGGCCACACACGGCCTGCCTGCAGGCCTCCCGACGCACGAGAACCTCCAACTGCACGCACGGCAACTCGCACCACTCAGGAGACACCCAGGCCCGAGAGCCTTCCTAGCTCTGCTGGCTGGAATGACAGCCTTAGAATTGTTGGTAAGCGAGTTCCAGAGACGAAAATAAACCCACATCATTGGGAGTGTACCGAGGGGGACACACACGCCTGCTGTGCAGTGAGTGCTGGGTACCAGCTAGTCCAAGTGTCGGACAAACAAACCAGTTCATGACACGACACAGCACCCTACGCCAGTGGTGTCTAGCCTGGGCAGAGCGAAAATGAAGCACCCCCGAGAGCTGGGCCCAAAGTCCCATTAGCCAGGGCACAGGCGCCTCTCTCCTAAGGCACAGCCCCCGCAGAGGTGGCAGTGGTCTAGCCTCGGGCACGCAGTGGACATCCAGACCCTCCCCCACGCCCTGGCATGTGGGGAGGCAGAGCCCCAAACCTTTCCTGTTCTCAGAGGTCCAGCAGGCTAGCGTCAGGCACTCAGGCGAGTGCAACACGCCAGAGCAACGCTGCCCTTTCTGGCTGTGCGGCTGCCCTGACGTCAGCAGGGGTAAGGGAGACCCAGCGTACCAGGGCTCAGGCCTGTAAGGCCTGGAAGCTGGGGAGAGCGGTGCCAGCCTCTCCCCAGGAGTCAGCACCCGAGGTTCTGTCTAGTCAAGTGGAAAAACGCATGGGCCATTCGCATGGGCATGTCTGGCAGCCCATCTCCTGCCAGACACCAGCGCTCTCCCACAAACATGAGGCCTCAGAGGGCGAAGGCCCCTGGCAGCCTTTATAACTGGCACTGTTTTGCATAGCTGCCCCGGGGAGCATACTGCTATGGCACAGACTCATGAAGGGCATGAGTAAAGCGGGACTGGGCAGGTGCTATTTACACCTTGGTCGATGGGCCCCACGTTTCTGGATGAGCCCACAAAAGCCCACCTGAGCTCCACACGGCTGCCTCTCCAGCTCGACTACGTCCAATGACCTGCTTGGCCAGAGAAGCGGGAGGTAACACAGACTAAGCTGCAGAGACAGAGCTTAGCCCAGACCCTACTGCAGCAACCCCTGCCTGTCCACCTGTCCGTCTAGCAGGTAGGCATCTTCTGGGCACTGTTGACAGCAGGGAAGGGTGCAGAAACAATCTTTGCACTGGGGACTGGCAGTCCAGCAGAGGGCGGGGAAGGGGGAGGAAGGCATGCTGGGAGGGACACAGGTGTGGGGCAGAGGCAGGTGTCAGTTTTCAGGGAGGGTCACATTGGATGCCAGATCTACCCCAGTAGCTCCACAAACACAATGCCCTGGCTTTCCTGGCTTTCCGAACCGCAGTTGCCAACAGAATGACAGGAAGACGGCCAAGGCGGTGGGGGCGGGGGGGGGGGCGTTGCAAGGAGCTACTGAGGCCCGAAGAGTGCCCCTGACAGAGCAGGGCAGAGGCCTCAGGGAGGGTGCCTAGAGGCCTCAAGGTCCCGCAGATGAGGGGAGAGCAGCAGGGAGGCAATAATGGGAGGGCTGCGCTTTGTTGGCTGGGACAGAGGTACAGGTTGGGTGTGGGGCCCCGGGGGCCCAAGGGGCTCTAGGGAAACAAGCTGGGCATGGGGTGCTCCCGCTGAGGACCCTGGCTCGGCTTCCTCGTTCTCAGCAGGCAGCTGACAAAGCCCCAACAGCAGTGAAAGGCAGCCACACCCTGCCCTGCACCACGGTCAGTGTCACACAACTGACACGTGCTCCCATTACAAGTCCCTGTTCACTTCAGCTTTCCTGGAGCAGCTCCTGGCCTAGCTTTTCCTCCCTCCTCCTCTGCAAGGCACTGGCACTAGCCCTGCCCTCCCTGAGTTCCCTAAGACCCAAAGAGCCTGCCCACAGTCCCCTCTCCAGCGCAGTGATTCCTCCTTGGGGGCCAGGTCCCTCCCACGCCCTAGAAGCTGCTGCTTCTCCAGCTTTGACCCGAGCTCCTGGCCTGCCACTACCCTCCAGTTCCTCTGTGCCCTTCACAGCAACCCTCTCCTCTTCCCCCCAAATGCTGTCCTGATGATCCAGAACGATGGCCTTGCCGTCAAACCTGGGTGCTGGTACATCCTCTGCTTCTGTCAGGTCAGTATCTGAAGGAGCCAGCCCAACCTCTGAGTCTCACGCCAGCATGCACCTTCTCAACAGGATGGTGCCCACCCCGGTTTCTCAGGGTGAAAGGAGCCCCGGCTTCGCATCCCTGTCACCGCCTGTGCGCCGGGCTGCTGCGTGCTGCCACGTGCTTGGTTGGAGCAGAAGAGGGTCGTGGCGGCCTTTTGCTTCAGCAACTGCTTTGCGAGGCAGCCTGCCCTTGCCTTCAATCCCAGAGACTGGAGGCTTCTAGACAGCGCTCGATGGTGTTCCCAAAGGCACGCACACATCTTAACTCCTGGGCCCTGTGAACAGGACCTCACTTGGACAAAGGATCATTGCAGATGGCGTACAAGTGAAGGCGCCCAAGATGACATCACCTTGGACTTAGGTTGGGAAGACATGCCCACACAGGGGCTGCGGGAGGGTGAAGCCAAGCCCCCAGTAAGGAGGCCTCAAGCTGGGGCTCACAGGAGGGCAGGCTACCACCAGAGCTGTGCAGAGGGTGGGGATCGTGGGTACTTTGTCTCTGCTGCCCCCAAACTCCCTGGCCTTACCAAAGGACCTTGGCATTGCCAGAGGAAGTGCCTACATGAAGCCTGCAGCCCCCACCCCCGCTCTTCCACACCAGGCCCTGCTCTTCCTTGCTGTCCCCTCATCCTGCTCCACCCCCACGGGCCACACCAAGGGATGCACGCACTCCTGCTCCCAAGAGCCAACCCCTTGGAAAAGACGCACCATAGCCCAAAGGCACCCTCTGCCTGACCCTCTTTGTCTGGCCCTTGCCACAGCCAAGACTTCACAGGAGGGGTCTCTACCTGGTCTCTACTCATCTGGATTTTGTCCTCTCCCCCCATGACACTCACATCACACCACGGCCCTTGCCTAAAGCCCCTCACCAGAGGGCGACTGTGCCATCTGTCGCTGCAGCTGCCCACCTGGCTCAGAGAGACAAAGTGCAGCCGGATAACCTGCTCCATGAGACGAGAGCAGGAGGGCTTGAGGACAGATGAGGCCTATTTCACAAATTTCGAGTCTGAAAGGAGGAGGAACATTTTGACTAATGGAACAGAGAGGCATGTCCTGTATGGAGCTACAATGCAGAGGGGCCCTGCGCCTGGTAGGCCCGCAGAGCTCCTCAGAGCAGACCAGGCGGGGGCAAGCAGGGCTCCTCCAACGCCAAGTGCATAGCGGCAGCTGGGGGCTGGCTGAGCCCTGGACAGTGACCTGAAGGCTTGGAGCTGGGCATCTCCAGCAGCCCCAGGTGATGCTACCGGGACTGACACTTCTTTGCAAGACCCCCAAGGAGATCTTGCCCAGATCCTGTCCTTCCTTCATCCCCTCCCCTTTCAAGGCTCCTGGCGTGCCTGGCAGCTGCCCAGGTGAAGTCCACCTCTTTCTACCCTCTTAGGGTCCACAGCATGAGTGCTGACCCCTGATGCCCCCCCAAGCTACATCTATTGGTCAACCTGTTCCCCAAAGACCCCTACTTACTCCAAATCCCCTTTGGGGAGCCCTCACAGAAAATAGGTAACTCCAGCAACACAGGGACAACACACCGTCGACCCAGGCCCCTGTCCCCACCCCAGTGGCTTTCCAGGGTCAGGAGGAGAGAAGTAGCTACCTGGAAGAGAGGCTGGAGAAATTCTAGGGTGGCTGTAACCCGTGGCACCAACAGAGGCGTGCACACCCACCCACAAAGAGCCAGACAAGCAGAGTCCGAGAGTTACTGCGAGCTAGCTGTCCACCGAGTCAGAGCCCCGCTTACGCGGGGGGAGACGGAAAAAGGTGCAGCGCCCACTGCCGGGAGCGGCTCCGCCAGAGCGTGGGGCATGCGGGGCGGGACCTAGAGAGCAGGTGAGCTGCCCACTGTGGGACAGGAGCTCGACCCCAGCTGTTTCCCGCAAGCCGAGAGGAACCAAGTTAAACACAAGATGCTAACCCTCTGTGTGCAAAAGAGAAGGTAGAGCACGTCTGTGTGTGGCCCATCTGCAGGTGACAGCAGAAGGACCAACAAGAAAGGAACAACACCGGTGCCCCCAAGGGCCAGGGCCGCGCTCCTCTGCAGGCGCCCGCCGGCTCAGGCTGCTGGCCCTAGTTCAGGCCTGCCTCACCAGACTGGGCAGACAACCAACTGCATTTCAACAGACACCGTCTGAGCAAATCTAACGAAGACAAGTGGAGCCCAAACTTGTCGCTGATGTGTGCACAGTGTGCGTGCAGACCGTTCGCAGAGACCCACTAGTGCAGTCGCTGGCGCTGTTATTCCATGAGCATAACCACAGCTGAGGGAAGCAGCAACTCTCGGTATTCAATTAGGCTTGACTTTTGAACCATTAAATACTTCACATTCCAAAAATACAGGGGGGGAAGCAAACCACAAAACTGAAAACAGGAAAGTGAACTACATAGCAAATCAATGGCAAAGCCACACAGAGTTGTTCCAGGTGACTTTTTCCTAATGTATGGTAAAGAAAAATTTCAAACACGGAGAAGCCCCACGGGGCTGCCGAGGCCTCACTGCACTTGCCACCACCTATTGCTGCGTTGCGATGAATTTCAAAGCACATCGTTAATTACCGTTCAAAACTCATTTTCATACTTTAATGTAAAATTTGTATCTCATGAGTGACAAATCCTAAGTGTATCATAGGATGGGGGTGTCAAGGGTGTTGAGCCAGAGTCCCATCAAGACGGAATTCGCCACACAGCCACCGAAAGTTCTCGGGGCACCATTTCCTGGCCAGCCCCACAACACCCCATCTCATCAGCCGCACTGGATATTCCCAGTTTCCAGTCTGGGCCCTTCCAGAGGTGCGAGCGGCACTGCGCGGCACTGCGGGGAGCTAATCTGCGTTTCTGAGGAGAACTGCCCAGTCTCACGGGGATGCCAGTTAGTGCTGTGAGGCTTTCATATGTGAGGAGCCAGTAAATACCTTCCCCCTTTTAGAACAGGCTGTCTTTCTATTGCTAAATTGTAGGTGTTCTCACATACCCTGGATGCAAGAACCTTGTCAGACATAGAGGGCTCTTCTCTTTTCTCAACTTTTTCAGTGGCTTATGTTTTTGTGGCATTAATGCTATCTTTTGAAGAGTAAGCGTTTTAAATGAATGAAGTCCAACCTGCCCATTGCCCCGGTAAGACTACTTTTGTGTCCTACAAAACCTTCATCTTCAGACTGAGGATATTCTCCTGTGGTTTTCTTCTAGAGCTTTGTATTTTTACCTTTTGAAACCTTCAGGTCTATAACCCATGCTGAATTCACTGGTTTGTAGGGTGCGAGGTAGCACTATACTGCGGGAAAGACAGCGCATCCTCCCTCCAGGAACCGAGGGAAGGTCCGGATGGAGGACGGCCTGGCGCAGCAACGCTGTCCTATGCAGACACAGACATGCACAGAGAACAGGCGTGAGAGCAAGACAGAGACTGCGGCACACAGCTGGCATCAAGGAACAAGTGCTGTGAGCCCCAGGGAGATGCCAGCAGGCCTCCCAGCAGGTTTCAGGGGCTGACACTTGAGTTTCGCATCCCCAGCTCACGTTCCCCGTTCCCCGTCCCTGTTGCCTAGGGATGGAAGCGGGCTGGGTCTCTGCAGCTCTCGACCAGAGGAAATCACGGCTGACCTGCCCTGGCACCCCTGTGAAAAATCAAAGGGCCATAAAAACATGGTCAACTTCAGAGCCGTCTAGCTCTCTAACCTATCCCACTGTGTGTTTATCAAACACAAATGCTGGCGGCCAAGTCAAGTATACCTGCATTATTCCTCTAGATCCTTCAGCTACTCTAGGTACTTTGCATTTCCATACACATTTCAAAATCAGTTTGTCAAATTCCTTTACAAAGCCTTCCACTACATTGGGGATTACATTTAACCTACAGATCAAAACAGGTAATCAACACACAAAGATATTTATGTCTTTTAATCCATGAACACAATATAGCTTTCATTTATTTGGGCCTTTCATCTGCAATGTTTTCAGTTCTGGTGTATAGGTTAGTACAATGTTGAATAAGACGAAGAGCGGACAGCTTTGCCTTTTCCCATATTTCAGGACTCATGTTCAATATTCTGCTGTTAAGCTTTTGCTTTACTCAAGTAGTCACATGCTCTCCTCCCAGTCTCCAATATGACAAGTGACAGACTGGTTTTTTAACATTTAACCATGTTTGTATTCCTGGGATAAGTCTCACTGGGCTGTGATTATTGTTATTTTTAGACCGTTGGATTTGATTTGCTAACATTTTATCAAGATTTTTACCCCAAAGTTCACACTAAATATTGGTCTGTGATTTTCTTTTTTATTCAATGTCTTTGTAAAATTTAGTAGGCTGATTCACAAAACAAGCTATGAAGTGTTCCTTCTTGGTTTTCTAAACTTTTTTATGTTTATGTAGTATGGCTGTTGTTTCTTTAAAAAAGATTTATTTATGCATATAAGAACTCGGGAGGTTCAGGGTGATGAGAGGATTCACCAGAGATGGAGTGGGGAGCAAACCAGGCAGATCGATGAAGTCCACTGCTGAGGGGAGCAGCGGGGAGACAGGGGAGGTCTGCTGTGTCATGTGAATCATCTCCAGAGCCAGGGATTGAACTCACGCCGAAGTAGCTACAGCCAGCTTGCAGCGCAGCGTCCTAACCCATTGTGCCACCAGGGAGGGCCCAACTATTATTTCTTTTCAAAAAAAGATTTAGCTACTATAATGCATACAAGAACTGGGGTGTAGGCCAGAGGTGTGGGGGGATGAGAAGAACCAGCAGAGAAAGAACCGGGAACAGAACAGGTGGATTACTGAAACATACTGCTGAGAAGAGCATCAGGGAGATAGGTCTGCTGCGACCTGGGGTCACTCTCTGGCTGGTGACAGCTCCATGACGCTGACCTTTAAACCCTGTGCCGCCAGGGAGGCCCATAACTGTTATTTCTTTTTTTAATTAAGATTTGTTTTATTTATGTGTACCAGAACTGGGGTACAGGCCAGAGGTGCAGGGGCTGTGAGAGGTTTCACCAGAGACAGAGCGGGGAGCAG
>NW_004567158.1:481496-499668 GCF_000260355.1 Condylura cristata
GGGGAGCAGAACAGGCAGATGGACAAAGTACACTGCTGAGGGGAGCAGCGGAGAGACGGGAGAGGTCTGCTTCGCCCTGGGGGGGGTCACTCCCTGGCCGGAGACTGAACTTGTGTTGAAGCAGCTGTACCAGCTTCGTAGTGCTGTGCCTTAACCCGTTGCACTACTAGGGAGGGCCTTAGACCTGATTTTCTAATAAATACATTCAAAGATATAAATTTCCCTCCAAGTGTTCCATTAGCTGGATCCTGTAGATCTTAATATGCTGTATTTTCATACTGGACTGCTGGAAAAGTCACAATGTGTTTTTGCTTGAAAAACAGAAAAAAATACATCATGACTTTTCTGACAACCCAGTAATTCATTATTGCATGAAATCTAATTTTTCTTGTGATTTCTTTGACCCATGGTTAACTTAGCAATGTGTTTAATGTTCAAATATCTGGGTTTTCCCCCTCACTTTCCTTGTTATGATTTCTAATTTAATTCCATTTGATCAGAAAAACACTACCTGTAGGACCCCAAGCTTCAGAAATTTATTGAGACTTGTTCTGCGGTTCAGCAAATACTAAGCTGTTGAACGGTACCATGTACACTGGAAAAGAAAGGATGTTCTACACCTGCTGAGTCTCTTAGCCTGCCTATCAGCTAGGTCAAGGGGGCTGGCAGGCAGGTTTTGCTGGTCTATGTACTTGCTAAAGGTTCGGGCCCAGTTCCATCAATTATGGAGAAAGGTCCTAGACCTACCAAAGCATGATTATGGATTTGTCTGTTTCTTTTATTTTGTCACTTTTCCCCTCCAGTATTTTGTAGCTCTGCAACAACACACACACATTTTTAACTCTCGATGCCTTCCCTGATGAACCTGCCCTTTCGCTCATCATGAAATACGCCTTTTACCACTTCTAGAAGCCTTTATTTTGGGATCCGCTACTTTCGTAACTGTTAGTGTGGCCAACTGCACTCTTCCGAGGTCTGCTCTGCGTGGTGTCTGTCTCTTTCTTTCATTTTTGACCTGGCTGTGTCATACACAAACTGCCTCCCCCCCCCCCACCAGGCAAAATCTGAAAAAATTTTATTCTGAAAGAAAATTGTTTCTGGGTCCAATAGTTATTTCAGTGGAGGTAAAAACCAGTCAGTTAAATACAAATCTTAAAATGCAAAAAGAACTGAATAGTTTATAAGCTAAAGGCTCAGATGGCAGCATCCTGTCTTTTGACCCATTTCTCTATGAAATCAATAAGTTTTATTTTGTTTTATACTGATTTTCAATTGACTTTTGGAACTTACCCCCAGTAATTCAAAAAGCTACAGTCATTTTAATTCAAAACTACAGGTTTCAGTCACCGTGTTTAATACTGGAGAAGCCAGCAATTTCAGAAAATGTCACTATCACCTGTTAGCTTCTCTTAAACACAAAAATGTTTTTAGTCTTTTTAAGCTGAATTATTTTTGTTGTTGAAAAACTCTGATCAATTTAATACACTTAGAATAATTTATGATGACTTCATAAACTCACATTTTTACACATTAAAAAGGCAACAATTGTGAATAAACCTTGCAAATGGCTGTTTTCATTTGCGTATTTGACTTGCAAAAATTTACATAGTAAGTAGACAGCACAATAACCAGACAAGTCTACAAGTCCTATTTTAAATTAATAGCTGCACGATGTGCCCAGAACATACTTTATCTTTTTGGTAAGTAACATACTGTAACATGTAGTGATTTGGGAATTAGTGAACTTTATCAAAGTATTTAATTTAGAATTGCTTTCAGTCTGAGAGTCACAGATAAAAGATACTTGTCTAACTATAAACTTACACGTAAGGGTTTAAACATAATTATGTAGGTCTGAATTATTTTTGTTGAAAATGACCTGTTGCTTCAGATTGGAAACAGAGCACAATACAGTCGAAAGACAGCAGGTTAAAGACACCTTAAGGTACAAAAAGGAAGTCTGAGTCTTTTCAATACGCATTCTGATTCTGGTTTATGAGCAAAACAGTTCATGACCCAGTCTCTGGCTTTTTCCAACCACAGTGTCCCCATGATGGCAGAACTTACTCCAAAGAGAAACCAAGATCAAAAGTCAACCTTTACGGTTGGTGCTAGGTGCGCTCCTACCTCTGCCTTCCAGACGGCACACAGCTGAGTCTTCTTTCTAGTCCACAGCCCACTGATGGCATGCCTGCCACTTAACCGCAGTTTTTACCCGACATTTCGTCGGGCCAGGGCTGCCTGCTGCTCCCACTAAGATATTCTGCTCTCTGCCTGCAGAGCTAGAACAGCTGCTTTGACCCACTTCACCTGCTAACTCCCTCACATGGGTCATCTGGGGAAGGTAGCCGGTAGCCATGGACTGCCTTTTCTGCTGAAGCAACCGCCGCCCCAGTGTGGCCTGCAGGCCAGAGATGGCCCACCTGGCTTTTGTGAGTGCCCATTCATGGTGCCTCTGGCCGCTTCTCACTGCAACAGCAGAGCTGCGTGGCTGTGACAGAAACTGCATGGCCCCAAAGCCCAAAATAGTCACTGTACACCGAAAGAGTGCTTGCCTCTGCTCCCGAGTAATGCGCACATCTGCCTGCTTCCTCAAATGTTTGGACGCCCTGAGTGATACACTGTCAGACTTGGGATTCCGTTATTTTTCCGTGAAGAGCACCGATTTCTTTATTGTAGCAGGCCCTTCACCTGCCTGAAGTCAAACCCCAAACTAGTCTGCCTGGGGTGAGCAGCAGCTGAAATCTGTGGATTTCCTTTGCATTGAGGTGGCGCCTAGCAGAAGCTGCCAGAAGATGCGGACCCCCTGCCTGCACCTCAGGTCTCTGCCCTGGCTTGCAGCTGCCGTGTTCCCTCTGCTTCCCTGAGCCAGGTTGCAGGACTGTGGTCAAGTCCAATTCTTCCAAGGGTCACCTCCCTTGGTTTCCCTGCTTGTGGTCACTCTCTCCCTTAGAAGACGTTTTGTTGTTTAAATTTTTGTCCAGTTTTTAGCTGTTTTCTGAAAAGGGGTCGTCTGAAATGAGCTCCCAGTACTGCCAGAAGCAAGCTCCCAGGTGACTTTTGACCACACTAATCCTGATTTCACATTCTTAGGGAGCTATCTCCTAAGCATGAAAAAAAATCTTAAAAGTTCATCCAGTATTTTTACTTAGTAGTATTAAAATGATTTCCAGCCTCTAGCTTTGTGCCGAGAGCCTAGCTACAACGTCATCCCAGCAAGACAGAGCAAATCTAGCACCCACACCTTGGAGCCAAAATGCCATTCGCCACTAAAAGGCACCAGAGCTCCCAAACCAGTTCTGGAACAGGAAAAGTACAGGCTGAGATGGAACGTCTTGTGCCAGAAAGCAAGTGACGGGGTGTGTCAAGAGGATGCAGGCGCCAACTTGAAGGGGCTTTCACAGACTGAATTTGGGATCTGATGGAAAAGGAACTGTGATGCTGGCGGAGCTTTAGAGCCTTTCTCAGCTAAAACTGCACAAGCCCATGCAGAATGAAAGAAACTTGGTGAAAACACAACACAGATGCCGCGCCGCCGCTGGAGGTGACAGTCACCCCAAATGCAGGTCAGCGACTAGTTTAGTCAGTACAGGTCACATCTTGGCACCTCTTGTTCATCAGGAGATATCCTTCCTCACTTGGTGGGGCAAATTTTTCACAGAACAAGGCCAATGTTAAATACAGCAGACTCGAGAACTAAACCGGGCGCACAGCTCCCACCTAACTCCCACCGGGAGGCAGAACGGCTCAAGCCCTGGGGGTGTGGCTGCAGGCGACAGGGTCACTGGACCAGGCACTTGTGAGAAGAGCAGCCACCTGCGCTGGCAGAGCAGAGTGGCGGCAAGCACAACAGGCCCCTCCGGCCCACAGCCCTGACTGGACACCGACATGAACATCTCTGGCCCGAAACATCGTCTTAAACAGGCCTGCAACGCTTTCACAAGCACCACTGCAAGGGAAAGGAGCCAGGAACCCTTGCGGCTCGCCTGCTCCTGAGGGCTGGTAGAGGAGAGGCCGCGCTGCCAAAAGGCCAGGCTGACCCTTGGCAGGCCCTCACCCCCTCCCCAAAGAACGCTAAGAAGTATCCGTAAAAATTTAGATTTTGGAATGGCTGCTGGGTAACATTAGGGAATTAGCTTTGCTTTTTTGATGTGATTGGGGTACTGTGTTTCTACTGGGAAACGGCCTTATTTTTAGGAGCTACCTGGTAAAGTCCCTAGGGACGAAATGGCACGACCCCAAGTTCCTTTGCAGTGGTCAGCCGAAAGGCACAGGAACACAGACAGCCCCTCAGACAGCGAGGCAGACACGTCTGTCAAAGCGCTGCCAGCTGTTGAATATCGGCAGCAGGCACAGGCCTCACAGTAAGGACAGGTATTTTGCTGAAATACAGAGGAGAGGAAACGAAGTCTAGGTGGAATAAACTTCAGTGCAAAAAAATAAGCGGAAAGAGGAGAGGCGACGGAGACAGAGGCCTGTATAAACGGCTCCACATCAGCCCCAGAGTCTCCTCAAGAAAGACAAAGCAGAAGGATGAAGCTCACACGTTTGTCAGAGAAGCGCCGACAACAGGCGCAAGTCTCAAGCCCGCGAGTCCAGACACCACTCCGGAGACCTGCCCTCGAGCTTCAGGACACTGAAGGGTCCAGAAGGGCCCAGGGAAGGAGAGAGAAAAGCAACCACCTAGGGAACCCTGCTTGGCCTGTTCGGGAGCCCCAGCAAGCTGCCGGGGGCGAGCGAACTTCCACTCGGAAGCCTCTGCTCAGCCAGTCAACCTGAAGAGCAGGAGGACAAACTCGCAGCGGCTCAGCAGAGACCTTCTGTGCTTGGGGCTGTGGGGCACAGAAGAGGCTGCGTCACTGGCCACCCGGCAGCGGGGGTCCTCCAACTGAGGGCCTGCCAGCAGCGCGTCCTCATTCGAGAGGGGAAAAAGAGCGCCAGACACCCCCTTTGCTGCCCCAGCACCCCGGGACCCTAGGCACACCCGGAGCTGGGCGTGGGGAGGCAGGGTGCACCCTCTGGAGTTCTGCTGGGAACAGACAGAGGGTTTGCGGGGAAGAGCAGTGGCGGATTCCAGGAAGCCAGGTGGGAGCCCAGCGAAGCCCCTGGAGCCAGGGAAGCCGGGGCGTGAAGAGGAAGGCACGGGGAGGGGACCCACAGGGCAAAATTGGCCTCGCTGAGAGCGAAGAAGGCGAGCAGGAAGCTGGAGGCAAACAGATGGGCCAATAAAGCGCTGCACCGGAAGTCAAGACTCCACTTTTGCAGCAGGCAGAAGTCTGGCAAGGACTCGAGGCAGGCGAGGCCGAGGTTTGCTCATTTTCGTCTGAGGGGTGGCTGCCGCCTGAGGCTGGCAAGGAAGGGCAGGCTCGGCCTTTGTTTCTGCCCCGCGGCAAGCGATACTAACATGCAGGCCACGATGCCCGTGACGCAGATGGACTTTCAACCAGAGACCGAATCTGGGGCTCCGGGCCAGGTCCATGGGCAGGATGAGAGCACTGGTGAGCAATACCTCCAAGGAGGCAGAAGCAGGGCCGGGAGCCCCCGTGCGGAGAAAGTGGGCATCTGAATGTCAGCACGGGAGACTGCTTACGTCCTCGTTGTGCATTCCGGGGGTGGCTAAATTCCCTAAAGTTGGCCAGTCAGTAAGGAGACGGAAGCCAGTTCTGAAAGGTGCCATCCCTGGCCTGCGCAGCAGGGATGGGAAGGGACTCGGTTTCTGCCAAGACTCCTCTGACAGCGGTCACGCTGCTAGCGCAGCCTGTACTATTTTGATCAAACACTCTGAACTCGGACAGCTTCCTGGTGCTCAGCTGTGCTGACAGCCAGAGTCCTGCAGGAGCGCCCCAGGCCTCTCTGCTCACCTGTCACCCGCGCTGACCAGCACTGCGGCTGGGCTGCAGCCGCTTGCACTCCGGTAGGCTCCATGAGCAGGGCTGCCCACGCGCTCCACAGCAGGAAGGCCTTCCTCTCTCCACCCCAGCCTGTGCAGCTCTGGCCCAGCCTCCCAGGCCTGGCGTCCCCCATGCTTGCTCTCTGTGCCTGCCCTTTAGAGCGTGTAGCCCGCTGCATCACGTCACTGCATGTGTGACTACTTCAAGGGTTCCCTTCCCCCGACTTCAGCTCCAGGAGGCAAGAAGCGACTGCCTTGGTCACTCCCACCTGCCTCTCTGGCCAGGGGCGCCGGGAACAGCAGAGCCTTGAGTGCAGAACAGCTTGACATCGGGCCTGGGGTGGCCCGGCAGGAGGCTCCTGAGTGTGAGGACACCCAGCACACAGCTGCCGTCGTCGTAAGGCGCCACGATCTGTGGACTCAGCGGCAGATACAGTGACCAGGTGGGCACACTTTCAGTGCCGAGTCCCATAGGACTCACAGGACAACAGCAGGACGGGGCAGGAGACTCCCAGAACTGGCCCGAGGGCTGTGAGGACAGCAAGTGCTCCACCATGAGACAGGAAGTGGCAGGGGCACATGATCCCTTTGGGGCTTAGATCTGAGACGCTGTGAGCGCCTCCACTAGAAACGAGGAAAGGCTGCCCCATGTGGGGCCAGTGGGCAGGAGCAGGGCGGGGCTGCCTGGAAACAGCACGGCTGCAGGGCGGTGGCAGTGAGGCACAGTCCAGCTAAGGGCCGGTGCTCAGGAAAACCTGATGGCGAAAGGACGCTGCCCAGGGTGAGCTGTCTGCCCAGGGTGAGCTGTCTGAGGTGGCAGGGCTACAAGGCCCTTCTTTTCCTCTCCCGGTGGTGTCTAAAACTTTTTTCACTTAACAGCTCAGGGAAAGGGATGCTATAAATCCGTTCTGCTGCCATGGCACGACATCCCGGACACGTCATTGATGTCGCAGGTGCACATGCCATGGCCACATGAGGAAGATGCTCGAAGAGGCTGGAAAATGGCGCCAGCAAGGATAAGTTCAAGGTTATTATTTACCGAACAAGGCTGGCTCCTCAGTGCTCTCCAATAGCTCCATACAACTCTACATACAGCAGCCCGGATGCAATAACTCGCCCCGAATGCACCTGTGCTCTGAGGCGTTCCTGACCCCTCATCCCTACGTTCTGATGCACAACAGGTGCCCTCAGCCAGTGTCGTGACCCTGCTGGCCCTTCAGCACCCGTGTGGGAGAAAAGCACTGACAGGCACAGAAACGCAGTAACACCATGCTTCCGGATCTGCGCTGTGCAAGAGCGCTCCCTTGGCACGACCCTACGTCTGCAGCAGTGCTGGGCTCAAAGGTCACTGCCAGCATCTCTGCTCTCCACTGGTGACAAGGCCATAGGTGCTCCCACACCCACAACACGCCCCGCAGGGCCACAGCTGCTTTCTCCCACGGCGAGACCTCCTCACGCAGTCCCTGAACTGGCGACACTGACACTTCAGTTGTGTCATTCGAAAGTGAGCAACGCAAGTCTTTCTTGCTTGCTTGTTTTGTCTTAAGTGTCCCAGAAGCGTTTCTGAGACATCTGAGACAGTGGCTTCCCAGCGCGTCACCGTCCGGCTAGGGCCACACCACTTGCCCAGTCTCACGCTCCCTGACCAGCAAGCACTGTGATGGCGCAGGCGCTGGCCAGCCTGGCAAGAGTCACCGGTGCCATCAATTCTGCAGTTAAAAGGAACAAAAAGACGAGCTGTCACAACCGCAGGCGTTGGTCTGTTTTGATGCCAAGTGTGATGCCAAAAGCAGCTGACGATATTAGAGCAAATTAGCAGTAATGTGCACTGGTGCCTTCTGCTGTTTACAGAAACAGACCAGCGACACGGAAATTTACATCTTCAAAGTGAGTTACACGTGGACAAGTCTGAATCACACCTTATCAAAGAGCTTTGGCAAAACTTCAGTGCCACCAGAGGCCCCAGAAACAACACACTTCTTCCTTCTTTGCAAAGGGCATGTACCCGCAGAACCTGAGTTCATCCCGAATACAGCGCAACCTCCGCTCGCCACGACGTGGGACTCTCTCAGAAGCCTGCTACAGTTCTTTCACATCTAAAAATAAAACGGCAGGACTGCCCTATTAATGAGTCTAGAAAATGGATGCCTTTTTTGTGGAACGCTTTCACAAACACAGAAATAAAAATATCTTCCCCTTGTTTAACAGGACCAGCGGATATAAACATCAACCAGATGTCAGTCCTCCTCTTTCTACAACTCCTTCCTCCCTCAGGGCGCCGGTGGGGCTTCCGTTGTAAAGCTGTTTCCACCACACGAGGAGACATGTGTGAATGGAGGAGGCAGAGGGCAAGGCAGACCAGCGCACCAGCCTGGCGGGTGTGCAAGGAGCGAGGTGCAAAAGGAGACAGTGTGCTGGCAGCCTGACACCTGGCAAGCGCTCAGGAGCGAGGCAGTCACAGTAAAGCAGCGAGCTTGCGTGGGGAGCACCCGACACTGTCGCGGTGGGCCACCTAGGGGAGGCAGGACACAAGGGCCTCCGTGGGCTGGGGTTTCGCTGGCACTGGCACAGAGGTGTTCCCTATGAGGCAGCTGGCATGAACAGGGCCACTGCAGGCGCTCCTGAAGCACCCCAGGGGGCTGGAGGACTTCGGGGAGGCAGGGGTCAGGCAGGCCAAGCGTGGCGGTGCAGGCACAGAGGGCCCGGGATTCACCCACCGGTGCTGTGCCGCCCATCAGGGCGGCCCCGCTTCTTGTAGAGGGGAGTGGGCTGGCCGACGGCACTATCTCCAGCACCAGGAAACTCTTGCTAAGAAATCCTAAATGACAGTCGGAACGAAGCAGTGCACCTGGCAGACTCGCCTCCACGCCAACCCCTGCCCTCCGCTCAGTGTTGGGAATTACAGAAGGACACATGACAAGGGGCCTGGGAGCAGGAGGGAAGGCGCCAAGGGCAGCATGGGGAAGAGAGCGGACAGGACAGATGGCCAAGGGCAGGGCTCTCTGGGACTGCTGTGCCCAACTTCCTGCCGGCACACCCACAAAGGCACCACTCTCGTCTCGCTCCACACTGCACCCCTCGAGCCCAGCCAAACAGTCCTGCTGTCAGGGCCTCCATGCAGCTGGTGGCCCCCGGCACATGTTCTCCTGGACCAGCTAACACTGCCTGATGGTTCAGGTACAGGGTGGAGGGGCGGGGGGACTCTTCGAGGAAGTCTCTACCCTAACCCCACCAAGTCCAGGTCGCACCTCTCTGATGCTGATGCGGCTCCCTCACCGGCTGCTCCATCCCCATCACTGGACTAGCCCTCTGTAAAGTAACAGGGGGTTTGTCTGTATCTTGCTGTCGCCCAGAAGATTGCCGCGGTTTGAGATGGCCCTCAGCACCTTGTACCATGACTGACACCTAACAGACACTCGGCCGGTGAGCGCAGCATGGCAATACAAAAAGCAAGGACAGCCCAGAGAAATGAAGCCCCGCCAGCTGGTCCTGAACACGTCTCAGATATTCCCTGTGCACGTTTCAGTGCAACTGACCCGCAACCATGCAGAGGCATCAACTCCTGCACACTTGAGAGTTCACATAGTGTTTTACTCACCCCGAACTCCAGTCGTCCCTTGGCATCCACAGAGGACTGGCTTCCAGACTACACCCCACCCCGAAGCTGCAGAACACTCAAGTTCCTTAGAACTGGCCCTCTGTCTGCAGGAATGCTGAACCCACTGATGCAGACTGCATTTAGGAAAAACCATGGGCATAGAGGGCGCTCACTCTGCTCAAGCTGGCAAGGTGAGCCAGGCAAATGAGGCTGCATGTCCACCAGACTCTTCACTCCTGAGTCCCAAGGAGCTGCTGCCACTGAACCATACCAAGCTAAAATGCTCCCTTCTTGAAGAGCCACATCCGAGGACTGGCTAAAGCTGCCTTTACACAGCAGAGCTCTGTCTCAGAGTCTCTGTCCACGCAAGGTAAAGGGTGACGCAATGGGCGCCTCCCAAGTTTTGCTTCCTGGCGTTAACTGCTAAAAAGACGATTCCTTCCTAGAACAGGCCACCCTTGATCTGGCTAAAGTCCCCATTCTCTTTGACCCAGCAAGTCCCAGCTCAAGGAATTTGTCCTATGGACAAAATGGCCATGTGCAAGACGGCATATGTAAAAAGGGCATTTACTACAGCATTAATGAAATAAAAACCATCAGAAACATAAATACCCATCCGTGGCAAAGTGGTTATATAAATTATGACACCTCAACATAATGGAGCACTCATGCAGTCCTAAAGAAAAAAAGATGCAGCGCTTCAGGGACTGATGCCAACCAACTCCCAAGATACAATAAGAACAAACTGCACGGATAGGCTTGTGAAACCCAGAAACACACACATGCTATATGCAATAGTCAGTTTCCCGGAGACAGGCAGGAGGAAAGCAGGTGGGGGAGGAAAGCCAGGTTTAAGGTGAAAACTTCAGTTCTGCAAGATGAGAAGGTTCTGGAGATGGTTGGCAACGGATGCACGATGATGAAAATGTACTTAATGTCGTCAAACCATACACGTAAAAATGGCTACAACAGTCGGTTTAATGCTAGTATCCTTTACCATGACTTAAACATTCCACACACCCCACAAATGTGTAAGCTGACGACAGTGATGGTGGTGGCTGCACCAGGGAGACCCTCTGCCACACCAGCTCTGACGCGGCCTTCTTCATTTTCTGCTAACTATTCAAAGTCACTGCAAAAAACACCAGCCTTTCAGGAGACTAAATCCCAGTCACTTACAGCCCTTCTTCAAGTGAGTGGATATTTTTGACTCACATCGGGATTTCACTTCTGTTTTGAGGTTAAATAATAAAAATTTAAATGATGCAAACTGCACAAGTTACACTTGTTCCCCAAGAATGTTTATCAAGAGTCTGCCTTTATTTTTATCAGCTATTACAGAAAAACTCCAAAATCATCATAGAAGAAAACTAGAGTTTTTATCAGTACGTGACTTTTACTCCATCAACCAAGCTAACTGAACAGAGAACTGTTTCAACAGCAAAATGTACTCGTGGTAATGCAAGACAAAAAACAGCTTGCACTTACAAGAGTCAGGAGACTGTGCTTAGTCGCAGTCTACCCTGAGGCTCTGGCTTGTTTTGTCAGTACTGAAAACACGCCCCACTCTGGGTTCCTCCTCGTTTATCTACAGCCCACTCTTGAAAAGATCCCCTGTTTGTTTTCTTGAGTTTTCTGGAATGAACACTGTCATCACTGGCCTCCCCACCTCTGCAGCCAACCCCAGTAATAAGAAGGTGCACTTGCAGGGCTCAGCACTGCCCTGGCTCACTCGAAGCAGGGGTTCAAATATTAGTTGGGTAAATGAAGAAATGATTATCTGCTGACAGGCTTGCCAGCAGGTGTCAGAAAGAAAAAAAAAATCCAGAAGGAAAAAGCACTACTTTGTTCACTCAAGTCAGCGTATGGTAAAGGTCAAAGCCAGATGACTGGTTTACCACGTGGCTATCAGACAGCTGACGAGGCAGGCGCGAGACGCCACCCGCTCCAAAGTTAAATCCAAAAGCAGAGGACAGACCACCTGTAAGGTCTCAAAAGTGGTGCGTAAATACAGTACATCAACTTTTTTGGGAGGAAAACACAGATGACCATGGCTGTGCCCTTCGAGCAGGAAAGGACTAACTACAAAAGCAAAAGGGGAATCACCCGACGTGTCACCTATCAAAGACAAGCAGAATCACGATATCAAACAAAATGGGGAAACGACCTGCCCGACAAAGAATACACCTAACACGGCAAAGGTGCTGACGACCCACTTAAGGTACATCCTGGGGGGGGGGGCAGTGAAGGCAGGACGCTAGGGCGATTCAGCAAGAGCAAGAACAAAAGCCAGGGATGACTGAGGCTCAGTCTCAAAGGGCAACCTGAGGAGCACCCGTGGCAAAGATGGGCACCCAGTTCTGAGAGGGCATGGGCAGTCGCACTCCTCAGGCTCTCAGGGGCACGGGGCAGCCATCCGTGGGAGGGGGATGTGCTGGCACCCCCCAGCAGCTCCAAATCTAGGCAGCCGCTCTTCCGCAAGACCGGCCGGCCGTGAGGCAGTTGGAGCCAGCAGTGCGTTTAGCGGTGGAACACGGAGAAGACCAACAGGGGGCAACACGTGACTGGAAGTTGGCAGGAGACCACGCTGCTCTCTAAAAGCGATGAGGCCGCATCTAAAGACCCTACACCCCTTAAGTCTGTACACCAGTGTTACCTCAATACAAATGATACCAAAGCGGGGAAAAGGAGATAAGGAGGCGGAGACAAGCAGATCGGATGGTAAAAGGCAGAGCGTGCACAACACTGTCCTCATTCTGCAAAAGCTGCAAGCCCATGTGTGCGCCTCCAGGAAGACCCAGAAGGGCCCGCGCTAAGCTATGAACAGTGGTCGCCCTGGACAGTGGGGCAGAACGTAACGAGGGCCTTCCATTTTTTGCCTTGATGTACTTTAAAATGGTTTGAATCTTAATATAAGCATGTATTGTTTTTACAATTTTGTAAAAAGGCAAAGAAAAATGAGAAGATAGCAAGTGCTTTTCCAGTAAAGACAAACTCTGTCCTTTGGGAATTTCCTTAAAAGTTCCTTGAAGCTCAGATGGCTGTGCCTCTCCCACTTACACGTAAGAAGTGATTTCTTAAAACCTCTCCCTCCTACGCCTTAGGAGAAACTGTAGCGTCACCACCGCCTGTGTTACAAAATCATTCGTAAGCTGAGGAAGATGATTAAAAAGACCCCTCCCCCCGGCCTGACAGCCACCGGAAGATGCCCATTCGTGGTCCGCACGCTTCCTGACATGATGCCCCAAGTGGTGGCCACACGGCTCCCACCAGCAGACAGAACGTCCCGTCAGCAGGGCTGGAGCACACCCGCAGCAAGCAGTGCGGGAGTCTGTGACTGCCCTAGGTCCTTCCACGCCTTCTCCCTGGCCCAAGCCCGCCGTCACAGGGTCGGGATGGACTGGATGTCATGGAGGCCCAGGCAGCATTAGCGGGATGTGGCGGAAACCACCAGAGACACAACCAAGGCCTACTTGGGGCTCTCAGCCAGCAGCAGCACAGTGGTAACAAGTGGGTAAAGACGGGCATGTTCTTTTCTTGGGAAGAGGCACAGGTTCAATGATACTGCCGTCTTACCAGACAAAATGCCCAAAACCCAGGTGTCAAAACACCCCATGTGGAGTGACCCTGATTTTAAAAAAGCGTGAGAGCTGGAGCCTGGATGACTGGGAAATTAAGGAGCCACTGGTCTTACAAAACTAACACGCGCACAAAGGGCCTGAGTCGCCCCCCGCCCCGTGCCCGAGAGTCAGGCCTCAGAAGGCCGGGCCCCTCGGCTTCTCAAAGGCGTCTGCCCTGCTCTCAAGCCTCAGAGCCAGCCTGCCTGGCTTCTTGGTGCCGTGACAGCTGCCAAGAGGCCCTCAGTCTTGGGGCCACACGCCAGGCGCCGCTCCGAGAACGCACCAGCACGCTCGCCACGGTCCACCAGGAAGTCATCTACCCAAAAGCAAAGCACACAGAGCCCGCGCTGAAGAGCACCAGGCGGCGGGTGGAGAGCTCAGTCACCTCACTCTCGGCTCAGCTGATCTGTTCAAGGTGAACTGAAGGCACAGATCACCAGTTCCGGCTCTAATCTGACCCCGCCCCCAGGTCTCGCTGCAGCTACCAAGTGACCCTACCCAAACTGACCTTTCAGGGCTCAGGGAAGTGACTTTTTTTTATTATATGGCACAGTTTGGCACAGTTATGTCTTTAGTCTTTGGGGCACTTTTATACTGTCCAAGAGTAGCAGCTCTTTTTTTTCGTTCTTTTTTTTTCTTTTTTAAAAACAGATGGCCAAACCAGGACATATACTAAAAAAAAAAAAAGGAAGGTTACTTACCTGAGCCCTAACATCCCAGCTACCATGGAATCCTGTTGGAGCTGGTCTACAGAAGCAAGATGTATTCTGGGGAGTCACATGTCACATCAAAGCAGGAACTGGTGAGTCTGTATTTTTATGGAGCCTAAAACAAAGAAAATCGTAAGTTGAAAGCCCCCATTGTGCTGCGCGACCTTTCTCCCAGGGTATTCGGGACACTGCGGAGGTGCGCACACGGAGCGGCGCGAGGCCGGCCCCCAGCCTGCCTAGCTCCAAACAGCGAACCACAGCTGCTGGCGCGCAACACACGGCGCGAATACAAGGAAAACTCATGCGGGTCAGGGTCTGCGTGCTCACAGGGCTTGCCCCCTTTGAGGGGCTCCACCAAGCACCCCGTTAGTGCTGATCTCTGGCTGGTATTTCTTGCGCCATGTCATAGAGAAGTACTTGGGGAGACAACACATGTTCACGAGGACATGCAGCATCGGAAAGTCATCCCCAAGAGCACACACGATCCAGAGGCTGTCTGCCTTCTTTGCTAAGCAGCTGAAGTTGCAACGAGTGGCTGAAACATCACGTAAAAGCTACTTTGACCCTGAGAGGGAAAAGGCAGCGATGGGAAGCAAGCGCCAAGGAGAGCCAAAGCCATCCTCGAAATATGAAAATCTGTCTCAAGCCATCACTCCGAAGCCTGTCAGCTGAGCAAACTGCAATGTTCAGAGCTATTAGTTGGGTAGTTTCCTCTGTGCTTTTGAACACATGTTCAACAAGGAACTTTCGCGTTACATTCTCATTATCACGATAGCCATCACTTTCTTGTTAAAGCCTAAACTGCCCCCAAATCAGCTAGTCTCTGACACCTTGCTGGCTCAAGAGTAGTGCTTTTATCTTTACACGAGAAAAAGCCTCACGTGTACAACTTAAAGAGACTAATCACGCCATTACTCATGCAGTCAAACACAGCCAGGGCAGCACCTCCCGAGTGCACGCGGCCAATGCCCGACCACCGCGGCGGTGCCTAGAATTACCTGCGCAGGCGCAGTGAGCTCTAATCCCTCCAACACTGAGCCATGGCACACTCTGAAATCGCAGAAGTCGAAGCAACAGTATTACTCAGTTAGCTGGGTCATAAAAATGGAACTGGTGTCCTGGCTGGGAGACCCTCAAGAAGCCACCACTACTCCCAGCCACAATTTCTTGTTTTACCTGAAACTGAAGCAACTGGATCTTCCAGCTATGAGTGTTTATGACCTTTGATTAACTCGAGTTTCGTTATTAAAAAAAAAAAAGAAGAAGAGCCAGCAAATGAGAGCAGTGAGGTGAAAACCCCCACAAAGCAGTGCTGTGTCGGCTCGTGTATAGGGCAGCCAGCTCTTAGGCAAAGACGATGAGGGAGCCCTTCCTCAGGGCTGCTGCGAGCCCAGACTTCTGAGCGACTGCCAAACAGCTGCTCTCAGGCTGAGGACTCGCTCGTGCCGGCAGACCTAACTGCCCCAACGGCTCAGAGCCCACGAAAGGTGACGAATGCCCATTAAGGCCCAGGCTTTATTTCTAACAGAACGGTCACACCCCCCCCCGATGCGGGAATGGAGCTGCCCCCTCCGCACACACCATACCTACCATCAGCGTGGTGGGCACATGTTTAAGCAACAGCATGCAAACCAAGCTTTCCTGAGGAAAAGGCTCCTGGCAAGACAAAGGCAGGAGCTCGCAGGTAAAGGCAGAAGAGCACAAGGTTTGGTACAGGAGCCCGAAGAGGAGGGACCTGTCACGTGTCCCACCCGAACGGAGTTAAAGGCACAGCTGTTGGACTGGAGAGGGCTGGCACAGAAGCACCGAGGACAAGGTCCTTCTGCTGGAGCAGAAACACGTTCTACCCAAGAGAAAAGTTTGTGTCTGTCGGCCACACGAGGCTGGTCTGGTCTGCACACGGCACGATCGCAGTGGGTGGTAAAACCGGCAGGCGTCCTGCCACTCTCCCGGGCGCTCGATGCCGGCTCAGGCCTGGGCTTTACCCACTGTGTGCGAAAGACACCAGTCAGAACAAACGTGCAGCGTTTCTGTGATTCTCTCTTCTTCACGGATAACTTAAGCAGCCTGCTGACTCGTGACACTGAGCAACCTAAGAGGCCCACTAATAATCACCTCTTTTTTCTCTGAAGATTAGATACCAGATCACATCCTTGATCGTGCAATAGTCCCCAGCAGGTATTTAGCTCGGAAAAGGACTTGACTTAGGAACTGCAAATCTTTATCCCAGCTTGCCCTGATTCTAGGTAAAGTCAGAGAGCCCTAGCTCCACAGAGGAGAAGAGAGGGTGTGAGGGAGCAGGTGGAGACAAGCTCAGGCTGGACTCACTCACAGAGCCAGCCTCTCTTTGAGACTCTACCCCCGCCCTCCCCCCCATACTAGGAGGGCCACACAGAGAAAGGGCGGGAGGGAGAAACAATGACTGGCTGAAAATTGCAAGCAGAATAATGCGAAATTGCATCCTCACACAGACACATGAACACACAAACAGCACACACGGGGAGGTGTGACAGGTCAGCACTAACAATAAAGACACACAAGGTTTCTTCACAAACCTCAGATGCCATCAGGCACGTTGCAGAGAAACTACTCTCTGGAAGGTGCCTGTGTTGAGAAGGGCTGGGGCATGACAGACAGCTGACTGGAGGGCACCAGAGGAGGAAAATGCACTGCCATCGGCTGAACAAAGCATCGTGTCACCTCACCCTGTCACATCTTGGCTCAGCTCTACAAACCTCGCAGTCTTCTTCAAGTGAGGCCAGTGTGTCTGTATGTGAGCTGAAATACCAAGAGACCAGCCTTTCTATCTGACACACGTGCACAGGCAATCTTGTGGCGATCTCTTCCATCAAGCAACCACACTTACACACCGATCGCGCCATTTAGGGTGTTGACGTGTTCAGATAAGAAAACAAAAGCAAGTGTTTCCTAGGCTTCCTGGCTAGTGTTTGAAGCAGAAGTCTTAAAAAAGCACATAAATCAGCCTATTTCCCTGACCCCCTGCTGCAAATTCCCATGAGATGTACAAAAATCCAGACCTTGTTTTGTTTTTTCCTAAAACAAGGATCCAGCATATCCAAAAAGACCCAAGGCGTCGGCTGATCTCATTGTTAACTGAAACTGCTGAGCTCCAGATGAAAATCCCAGCCACGAAGCCCCAATTTCTCCACCAGAGTAGAAATTGTCTAGCAGTGAATCGTCCCATCGAGGCCCAAATATGCTTCGTTCTACTGTGACAGAATGTCTACGACCTGGGAGGGTCCTAGCAAGCCTCTGCCACTTTGCATCACACCCGGCCACCGTGGCTCGAGCCAGCCATCATCCCCTGAGTTCCGCCCTACCTCTCAGTCTGGAGTACTGAGCCCACACAGCGAAGGCAACGGGATGGCTCTGCAGAGCCCACTGCTGTTCCTGGAAAAGGAGCCAGAAACACACATCTGCTTGACCAGGAGTCGGGAACGTCACTTTGGTGGTGGAGCTCATTTCTGCCGTGTCCAGCCCCAGCCCGAAGCCCCGCACTCGCAGCGCAGCCGCTAACCAGGTGCCCAGGGCTGGCCCTCAGGCCCCAGCGAGCGTCGGCGTCAGCACAGCACGGCCTCCTCTGCGAGCGCCTCTTCTCAGGCTCTTCGCAGTGACCTTAAGTCTTTCGCACAAGCCCAAGGGGCACTGCCACGCCAGAGAACAGTCACCTGAGTCTCAGGGCAGGGGGTTCAGTCATCACCAAACTAAAGAGAGAATCGACTTTCAGAGAGACAGGCCACAGCGAGGCCGGGCACTTGCCCCAGCTGGTCCCGCCGGTCCTGAGCGGGCTCCGGGGCTCGGAGAGCCCGGCACACATCGTGTCCCACTGCACTTATGTAACTGAAAGATCGCGGCGACGGGGGGGGGGGGGGGGGGGGGGGGGCGCTCAGATGGCGGGGCCGCGGCACCCCCCAAAGATCCCAGGGTGCCCTCCCCCCAAGAGCCTCGGGCGCCGCGGGACACGCAGCCCCTACCCACGGCTCCGATGGGAACTGTGACCGCCTCTTTGGGAAGAGTTGTGGGGCCTGGAGCACGACGTCTCTCCCCGCGGTGGGCGCGCACTGGTTCCCACCTCCGGGTTCCCGCAGACCGGGAAGGAGGTGGGGGCGCCTGGCTCGTCGGGGGCAGAGTCACGGAATGGGCGAGGTGGAGGGGGAGGCCCAGCCCCGAGATGGGGGTGAGCGCGCAGGAGCCCTTGTGGCGCACTCTCCCGACGGGAGGCCGACTGCGCACGCGCGCCGGTGGGGGGGGCCGAGTAACGGGAGAGGGGGCGCGCGAGGGAGGGAGGGGGAGCGCAAGCCAGGGAGAGGCCGGGGCCGCGGGCGCGCGACGG
>NW_004567158.1:500062-537349 GCF_000260355.1 Condylura cristata
GTCTCTCCTCCTCGCCTCCTCCTCCTCCTCCGCTCGGCGCGGCGGCGGCGGCGGCGGCCATTTTCCGGACGGCTTTTACCACAGCCCTCTCTCTGAGAGGAGGGAGCGCGCGCGCCGCCGACGCCGGGACCCCGCACGGCCGACGTCGCGCCCCGCCCTCCAGGCCTCCTGCGTGCAGCTGCACCTGCGCGCCCGCGCCCCGCCCCTGGGGGCGGCGGTATTCTGCTCACAATTGGCTGGAGCGGGCGGAGTGGGGCGGAGCCTCAGCGGCGACACCGCCCATTGGCGGGAGTGCGTGTCGATTCCGACCCGGGAAAAGGGGGCGGACCCCGCCGAGGACCAGCGATTGGCTGCGGTCGGCCGTCACTTGGGGAAAAGAGGCGGCTTGGGCGCCGCTGGGCTGGTTTAGTGGGCGGCATTTGAATGTTAGGGATTAATGGGTCCTTGAGGATGCTGGGGCAAGTGGAGGCCTAGGCTCTGGACGCCTGTTGGCGTCGCCCTCCGGAGTTGTTGACCAGTTCTTCACCAGCGTGTCCCAAGAAGTGTTTCCCGGTACCCGCATCTTGTCAATATCACCACCTTCGGCGGGAGCAACAAAGTTGCCTGCCCTGGAGCCCCACATTGTTCCTGCGAGGGCCCTTGCCTTAAGAGGCCTACCTAGTGTGTGCTTTCGTCCAAGCCTTCCATGTACCAGCTCACAGGAGCCGGGAATGAACTGACAATAAGTCACAGCCCTGGCCGCCATCACACTCTTGAGGGAAGAGGGTGCATCCCCAGGTCGCCGCAGCATGGTTGGGTGAATCAGGGGCAGTGGGAGCCCAGAGGATGCTGCGCTTTTAGCTCTTCCTGCAAGGGAGAGGGAGGACTTCCTAGGAGAGGTGTTTAGGGAACTAATATCCAGCAATTCTATTTCGGGAAAGTATTTAATTAAGAGTTTATGAGAAAAGTTTCGGCCAATGTGGTCTTCAGGACAGGACTGTTTTCAAGGCAGCCTTGAGTTCCGCTATCTTCAAAGTTCTATGATAGTTCAGTGCTTAACAAAGGAATCTTGTGATTCGGGTTCGCCTCTCCTGCCACCTCCAAGCCCCTCACTCATTATGAAACACTGCTATGCACCAGGCACTCTTCCAGCCCCTGGGTACTCTGCACTGCTAACCAACATTCAAGCCAACTAACATTCTGGTGGGAAAGTTCAATCCTAAACATACAAATAGGCATGTGATATAAAATCCCATAACGATAAAGGATTTGAGATAGATACAAGAATGGCTATTTCTATAGCCACAGGGTTTTGCCTCATATCACTGTCTGGGAAAGGAACATTGCAGGCAAGGTCAGAGGTCCTGAGGAGACACCCTGCCTGACACACCGGGGACTGGCTAGAAAGTGGTACAGAGTTGGACAAGCAACTGGACCTACCATGAAAACTTGGAGGTTATTTTGAGATGAGAAGCCCTTGCAGGGTTTTGCATTGGCTCACGTGGGACAAAACTAGAAGCAAGAGGCCAGTCAGGAAGCCTAGTGACAGACGAGGAGACATGATGGCGGCCTTGATCAGGGCAGTAGCAATAGTGGCTCTGAGAGTTGGGAGGGTCAAGCTACGATTTCAGAATTGAGCAGAAAGGATGGGACAAAGGGTATACAGAAAGAAAAACAAGAATGATTCCTGAATGTTTGGCCCGAGCACGTGAGTAAATGGGTGGGTGCCTCTCACCATGGCTGGAAAACTGTAGGAAAAGTACATGTTTGGAAGTTTGTGGTGCCTGTTAGACATGCAAATAGAGATGCTGAGTAAACAGAGAGGCTCACAGGTCAGCAGGCTGAATGTCCAGCTACTGGACCTACCAAAGGAGCAACAGAGTGAACCTGGGAAAACAAGGATGAGCAGAAAGTGACAAAACAGAAACAAATGACACAGAGAATTGAGAGTTTTAGATGCTGACTCTGAATCATCTGGGGGAAAAAACAGCACTCTAACAAGCTAGATATGAAGAGAGAAGACACAGGTAAGTTGTAATAGAAAAGAAAAGGAGACAGAATCACGGATACACTAGATTATACAATAGATAGCAGATACATTTTTAAAAAATATTTATTTGTTCATACAGAACTGGGGTACCGGCCAGAGGCTCAGGGGCGGCGAGAGGCTTCACCAGAGACAGAGCGGGGAGCACAACAGGCAGATGGTCGAAGTCCACTGCTGAGGGGAGCAGCGGGCGGGTCAGGAGAGGTCTGCCACGCCATGTGGATCTCCTCCGAGGCACGCGGAAGTGGCTTCAGCTTCTCAGTGCTGTGCTGTAACCCACTGCACCACCAGGGAGGGCCAATAGCAGATACATTTCTAAAGGAGATTGTGAACAACCGCATGACAGTAAATTTGAAAACAGCAAAATGAACACATCTCTAGAAAAAAAGTAGCTTAGCAAAACTGACTGTGCAAATAGAAAGCCTGGACAGATCTTCTATAACCACAGAGAAATAGACTACTTTTGAAATATACCTCCACCAAACCAAGCCCAGGGGACTTTGCAGATGATTTCCAGCAAGTCTTTCATGGAATTAGGCAATCCATAAACAGGAACATCTTTCCAAACTTATCTTATGAGACTTATATAACTATATAACACAACTATCATAATGAAGTATAACATGGAACGTGGAAATAGATGGAAAAAATTCTAGACAAATAAACTGAATCCAACAGTAGATAATGACATAACAAAGTTCCATTTTGTCCAAAGATCGCAGGGATGGGCCCTCCCTGGTGGTGCAATGGGTTAAAGCCCAGCACTATGAAGTTATCCGAAGCCACTGGGCCATGAGTTAGATTCCCAGTCAGAGAGGTGACTCTTATGGTGAGGCAGACCTCTCCTGTCTCACCGACTGCTCCCCTCAGCAGCGTACTTCAGTCATTCTGCCTGTTCTGCTCTCTGCTCCATCTCTGGGGAATCCTCTCATGCCTCCCCCCACCCCTCTGGCCTGCACCCCAGTTCTTGTGTGCATAAATAAATAAATCTTTTTAAAAAAAGAATGCAAGGATGGTTTAAAAATAGAAAATCTTAACAGATTTGAGAACAACGTACAAGTTTATCTGACATAGATGAGGAAAAATACTGATAAAATTCAATGCTAGCTTATAGAAAACAATCTACAGAACTATGAAAAAAAGGGAACTTCCTTAAATTGATCAAAGCTAAAATCACTGGGATAAAAGTCACATTGAATGGTGTTAAGTGGGGACAAAGCAAGAAACAGAACAAGAGCTAAAGTACATTATTCATGTAAACTAAACTACACATATTAAAAACATCATCTTTGGAGTTCCACCAGAGGAGAAAGACTCATTAATCTTATGTCAATTTCCTGCTTATTAGGGTGCAAGCATATGGGTCCCAGTAGTACTGAAAAGCTGGAAAATAATGAAAGCAAAAACAGTTCAACTCATCTAGCTACACAAATTATAAAGTAGCTGGGAAGAAACTTAATAATAAATGCTAAAAAACTTCTACACACAACTATGAAGCTCTACTGGAAAACATAAAAGAAGATCTGAAAGAAAAATAGGAGCTCCCATACTCCAGCAAGGAACGCGTCCGCGTAGTAAAGATGTCAATGCTCCATTAGTGCACCTGGAAATTCTTTGCCTCGTAAAATCTGGGAGTTGTATGGTCTGTAACCAGATGTTGACGCTAGAACAGGAAGAGTAAGTGTACAGGACTGGAAGTCACGAAATTTCTGAAAGAGAAAACCACTGCGGAGGGTCTTGCCAAATTCCTTTAACTGAATATGTGGTCCTTAAGTGATACAATTTCACCTTTGCGACTGAAAAATAGAAAGAAATCCTAGAGTTAAGAGTGTTTAGTAGTACAATTTAAATGGGCCATTACAAAATGGACTATAACATTTTGAAATGGGTGCTTAGAAGATAGAAACAGAAAAATACAGATAGCAACTGACAGAGAATGAGAAGAATTTTCTACACATGGACCGAATGCAACCTTCCACTTCATCTAAACATCCCTTCAACTAGTTGGAAAATACATATATTCTTAGAAGGATAAACCCCAAATAAGAAGGGTGTCACTGGCCATCCAAAATTTTAAAATTAATGCCCCAGATGATACCACAAATTTGTTACAAACACTTAGGAAACATTTTCTAAGGTTGCCTATGAATTAGAACCCTCAAAAAAAACTTCGTAAACTTCAAAATGCAGGAATCATGCTGTTCACAGTCTCTAGCAACAACACAAGAAGATGCAGAACAGGCAGAGGTAAAACAAAACAAACTCAAATAGCCTTCTCTTGGAAGTTTTAAAACGGGCTTCAAAATAACCATTTGGTTAAAGAGAAACCAAAACTAAAATTAGAAGCCCTGCAGAAATCACTGGCAATGAGAATCCTTCAGATTAAAACCGAGGAGACGTGGCCATGAGGTCAACTAAACAATGAGTCGCCTGTCCACATTTATTAGAAAACAGAAACATGGGTAAGGAGGGAATGGCTTCTGATGCATCATGTTCACAGTGTGGCCACACACTTTGACCCCCCCCCCCAGACCCCCACACAGTTTTCCTTCTCGACCCTTACGGTCTCCCTACAGGAAAGCACCGAGGAACAGAAAAGAATCAACGCCTCCGTGTGAAAAGTGAGGAGAGGAGGTATCATCAATGGACAGATGTCAGCAATTTTTTGGGAAGCAGACCGGAACCGGTTGATGAGAAAGGGGCCGCCAGCATTTGCCACAGCGCGAGCCCATGGGCCGGGCTCCACTGCAGGCGTGGCCGGGAAGCGACAGAGTTCAACGCGCCTGACCCCATGGGGGGTCGCCGAAGGATGACCACACTGGGTGGAACCCTTACAGCTCCAGCAGACGGATGAGCTGGCTGCTGGCACAGGCCGCTGGCCTGCATCCTGGCTCCCCCAAACCATTTTCTCCTCATTCTAGCATTGGTGGGATGTGAACTTCGCTCTTCAGTGTCCTGCCCTCCACAGAGGAGTCACAGCAAGACGGTGGACCTATTTGCTATGAAACAGATTAAATCCAAAACACCTACCAGCCCTCCTTACTAAATATGAGCCAACCATTCAGGATCGTGAGGAATTTGAAGATGGCCTTCAATATCAAGAGTAGTCAAGGACAGGGCCCTCCCTGGTGGCGCCCCGGGTTCAGTCTCAGCACTATGAAGCTGTCCACAGCCACCGCAGAACGAGTTCGAGCCCTAGCCAGGAAGTGACCCCAGGGCGCAGCAGACCTCCCCTGTCCTGCCAGCTGCTCCCCTCAGCAGTGGCTCTCAGCGGATCTGCCTGTTCTACTCCCCACTTTGTCTCTGAGGCGTCAGCTCATCCCTCCACCCCTCCTCCCATACCTCTGGTCTACACCCCAGCTCTTACATGCATAAATAAACAAATCCTAAAAAAAACAGTCAAGTATAAGCAGGTTGAGGTTTATGAAATAAATGATCCTTAAAAAGTTTAGGAAAAAAAATAAATCAGGTGTAACTGATAGGGAGAAAAGCCCAAGAAGGCGATCTCAGAAAATGCAGAAAACATATGAAAAGTATTCATTTAAGTATCATATTTGGAGAGCTAATGTAAGTAGCATTTTGTGTATCTACGAAACAAGAACAGAATATTACATAAAAGAAGCAGAGAACAAGAATACCTACAAATTAAAATGTAATTCTTGAAGTTCAAACGTCAATAGAACTATTGAAAGACAAAAGAAGAAATCCCCTAGAAGACAGAGTAAAACAACAGAGACCAAAAATTTGAAAGTAGAGAGATTTTGAAGAGTGATCTTCAGAAGTCCAGCAACAAGAAGTCTGAAAAGATAAAACCAAGCAACAGGAACAGGAGTCAGAAAGAACAGCATCAGACTTCATAATGACTTTGGGTCTTGGGGCGTAAAGCTGCACGAACAGCAACTTCGAAAGATAATCAAACAAGAGAAAAACTTGCACGATTTAGAATTCTACCCCAGCCGAAGTAGCTATCCAGTGTGACAACAGGAGAAAAATAGTTTCGATATTGAAGAGGTGAGGAAAGTCACCTCTCAAATATACTTTCTTAGGGAGCCCCTTGAGGATGTTCTCCAGCAAAGACAGAAGCCAAGAAAAAGGAAGATCGGGATCTACAAGAGAGTGACTCTAATCCAGGAGAGCAGCAACAGGAAACAGCAAGGTGCCAGCTGGGCAGAGGGCCTGAATGGCACTCAGTCCAGGCTGCAGAAGCACAGGTTCTGGGACCGAGGACTCTAAGGACTAGCGTGACATGTTTGTATGTCCACTCTACATGTTACATGTTGTAATTGGGAATCTGGGAAAAAACTGGACTTGATGATGGGTTATTAGTGCAAGGATACAAAGAAAAGCAATTGGAAACACCAGGGAAGGAAAGAACTGTAGAGCCTCCCTGGGGACGCAGGGGCTAAGTCACAGCACTGACAAGCCCTGCAGCCTGAGTTTGTCCCCGGCCAGGGAGGGACCCCAGAGCACAGCAGACCCTCCTGCCTCCCTGCTGCTGCCCTCAGCAGTGGGGGTCAGTGGCTCCGCAGGTGCTGCTCCCCACTGTCTCTGGGGAGTCCTCTCAGCCCTTCACTGCTGGCCTGGACCCCAGCTCCTCTGTGCACAAATAAATAAAAACAAATCTTAAAAAAAAAACAAAAGAACTATACCAGAAAGTTATGGCTGAAGAAAGAAGCGAAGTGAAAATATACCATCATATTACCAATTGGTGGTAGGTTAAAAAAAGAAAGTCCTCAACGACGCTCTGAAAATTCTTTTGGAAAATGGCCCAGGGCTCATCTGATTAGACTTAGTTAGCGAAGGCATTGTGGTCTGTGGACTCCTCTTCTTGATCTGGCATTAAAGAGACTGGCCTAAGCCATGCCATGTGAGTCTGCACGCAGGAAAGGGTTGGTCGCGGGCTGGGACATCCCTGCCCTGCTGCGCTGGCTGTCCTGGCGGCTTGGCAGGACCGGCGCCCCCAGGGATCTGCAGGGCTGCCAGGGGGCGTTCGGGCCTTTGGCATGTGCACGTCTCGTGAAAGACACATAAGCCCGTGCCCTCCTGGCGCATCTTTCCAGGTCTCATCACACTTCCCTCTTGCCAGCTTATAGTTACATCCCATCGGGAGAAGTGGGAGAGTGGAGGAGGGGAACAAAAGCATGTTGGGGTTTGAGGGGCCCCGAGTGTCACAGAACTTGACAATGTGATTCACGCTCACTGGATACATGTACAAGACGGGCCCAGGGAATGTTGACTCAGGGAAGACCTGCCCCACGCCCCAAAATGACAGTGCGTGAGTGCGGCGCTATGCAGCGGAGCCCAAGAGACCGGCACAGTTGGGCGGGCGGCCCTAGAACCTGGTCAGGCTGTGGTGCCCTCGGCCCGATGGAAGGTCCCCGGTCGGACAAGGCAGCGACACAGAGTGAGAGCGGGGAAGGCTTTACTGCGCTCCGCTCTGCTCCGCACGGGCGAGGTCCGAGGTCCGCAGCCTCCCCCGGCGGGGTGGGGGCCTGGGAGTCGCACTCAGTGTACCGGGCCAGGGACTGGCTCTGCGGGCCTGGGGAGAGTCATGCTGTCCTTTGGGTCAGCGGTTCCCTTTGTTCAGGATCTTTGATCCTTATCCGAGTGGTGACCTGGGGGAGGGAGCAGCAGCCTGGGGCAGCATCCTGACGCCAGCTCAGCAGCCAGCTCATCTAGATATGGCCAGATAGTCTTCCCCTGGCCACTCTGGGGGCCTGCGTGTGGGGCCGGGGGGACCTTTCGCCCAAAGCAATCTTTGCCAGTCCTGGGCCACTCACCTCACCTGGCCAGGGGCCCTTTGGTCCCCTGCTGTGGCTTAGGGCAGGGGACATCTGACACAGCGGCAGCTGTAGCCAGGCACCGGGAAGGCGGAGGTGTGCACCCTGCCGCGCTGCTCCTGCGGGCTGGAGGCTGGCACATCCCGCTGTGCCCTGGCTGGGGTTGGCTGCCGCTCTGCCTTGTGGTCTTGTTTTCCAGTGCTTGAAGCACTGGTCCCGGGACGCAGTTATTCTGTTTTTCTGCGTGTTCTGAGGACTTTGTGTTCTCCACATTCCTGTTTTCTAGCTATTCTTCAAGTTTTTTCTTTGGTGTTTTTATGATAAGAGATTTTTGTAAGGGAGTTGGAAATTATCAAGTGAGGTTCTTTTCCGTTTTTGTTCTTCATGTTCTATTCCAAGAATAAAGTCTGTAGTATTTTCCTCCATCTTTTTGTGAAATTTCTTGACAACCTTTCTGGCTTCACATCTGGCCAGGGGTTCTCTCATTGCTCCCCCGTGCCAGGGTCACCAGAGGGGTCTCAAAATGACAAAGTGATCTGCGAGGGCCTCCCAGGGAGACAACACCGCTCGTGCCCTGAATGCTGGAGAGGGGTCCTGAGGACGACTGGGCGACCGGTGGGGAGGCGAGGCAGCGTGAGGGCATGAGGGACAGGACAGGAAGGCGACACGGCCTCCACAGAAGCGCCCTTCCCTTGGCGTCCTCACTGCCGCTGTCAAGGTCGCTCCCGGAGGGAGGGGGGAAGCCAGCTGAGCCCCACCTGGGAAAGGCAGGCAGCGAGGCCTCCCTGCGGGCCCAAGGGAAGCGGATGGATTGAGGACACACAGGCGCGCCGACGTCTGGGACAGACCGGCGAGGCGGCCATTGCGCCGCCCCCTCGCCCTCTGTAGCTCCCAGTGTTAGGTTTACCTGATCAGCTCAGGACTGCTACCCGTTTTAGCCATACCTTTGAACAACCTGGTTAAACCTTCACCAACGTCTGCCAATGTCTGCTTATTAGAGCAATTTTGACTGGGTGGCGACATGGGGTCAGCACGGGAAACTTTCTCCCACCTCTTGTCCTTCCATCGCAGAATGTCGGAATGGCTACTTCTGCACCAGGCCTGCACACTCCGGCGCTCCCCTGCGGAGCAGCGGCTGCCCTCACCAGGCTTCCTCACAGGCCTCTCGGACCCTCGTGTCCGCCCTTGCACCCTGGCCCGACTCCCGCCTCCGCGTCGCCCAGCCTTCAGAGCATGTCGGCGCAGCAGACGGGCACGGACTTCACGATGGAGGCTCACGCACCCCCCTCAACCAGACCCTGCCCCGAGTCATTCAAACAGCTTCTGCCCGGCTGAACTCTCGAACTGGTCTGCGGTCAGCAGCCTCCTTCGTAAGTTAATGGAAAAAGCATTACTACTGTCTAGCAAGGGAGAATTCGAAGAATATTAAATGATACCCCAAAAGTATACTTTTGTATCAATAAAAGAGCCATTTAGCATAAGGAGGCAACCGAGCAACACTTGAAGCCAGTAAAGCAGTTTGCCGGAAATGGTGAGGAGACAGCCGAAATCTTCCTCTGCGGTGACATGAGAAGAGCGAGTGGGGGAGGACAGGGCGGCAGCCTGGGAGGCCAGTCTGGATACTTCCGCTGGACTTTGGGCCTCTGGTTGCCAGGTGCCGAGCCCAGGGAAGGCCGAGGCAGGCGAGCCGTAGGCTTGGCGAGTCTGCCAGTGAAGCCGTGCTGCCTGCTGGCCCTTCAAGTCCAAAAGAATTGGCTGCCAGCAGGCAGCCTCTCCCGGCCAGAAAGGTTTCCTTCGGATGCTAAAACATGATAACGTACAGGAGAATTGAAAGTATTTACAGCATAGTTGGCTGAAGCTATACTCTCCGATGCCACTCTGCCAACTGTGCCAACCTGTGCACGGCAGACGTTGGCCCGCGCGGAGATACCCACACAGGTCGCTAGCTCCCGGGGGAAATGCACCACAAGTCGCGATAGATTATCCTGCAGAGGACAAGGCAATCATGGCTCCGGAGCGCCAGCCTCGGGGGGCGGGAAGACTGCCCCACGCTCCCCAAGCCAGCGCTGTCCTGCCCCCGCCCCGTTTTGGTGGGGGGGGGGTCCTCGGGAAGGGAAGTGGCCCCGGGCAGAGGAGGAGCTGGAGAAGACGAAGAAGGAAGGGGTTCTGGAAGGCCTGGAGGACGCCTGTGGCGCAGGGACCAGTGAAGCAGCCGCGCCGGGACACTTGGGAGAGACAGAGACGTGGTGAGAGGCCCGCGGGAGGCTGACAAGGGCCTGTATCGTGGTGGCATGCTCTCTGGTAGCTCCCCTCCAGAAGGTGCTTTAGGCGGGGTGCTTTCGGGCCCAAGCGCCTTGCTTTGGGTGGGGTGGGGCTGCACGCTCACCCACAAAAGGAGGGGTGACTTTGGGGGCTTCGTGGGGAAAACCCCGTCTATTGCACACTAACTGTACGATTGTCCCTTTGCGTTGAAGCTCTTAAGCACGCGAGTCTGTGCTGTGTTGATGCAACAGACGGCGAGCCGCCTAGAGCCGTGCGGTTTGGGGGGGCCCCAGGGTCTGCCGACTTGGCGATGCCTCCTTTCCCCACACAGGTCTCCCCTGAACATCACAGATCCCAGCCTGCTAGCTTGTGTCTCTGCTGCGGAAAGGCCAGCAGCCTGGGGCTGGGCAGTGTCCCGGTTTGCTGTCTGGTGCTTGGACCCCTGTCACTCAACGTCATTGGACTGAGTGCAGGAATTTCCAAACCACACTCGCCCCCTAGCGCCTTCATTATCAGCATTAAAGAGGAAACAGCAATTTTGTCAGGTTCTGTTCTGGCTCCAGGGCCTGGCATGGAGGCCCCCTGGGAGCCAGGCTCGAGAACACAAAGCCTGGCTGCGAGAGGGGTGCTCAGCAATAAAGAAGCCAGAGGGCTCCCTTCGGGGCAGCCTCAGGCAGGGCCCGGAGCCACTGCAGGACAGGGCAGCTACCTGGGCTCCCTGAGCACGAGCTGGCAGCCTTGGAGAGCGGTGGTGACTCGGGGATGAGTCTCCTCCGGCGCAGCCGCCTGCTGCGAGGCCGCATCCCGACCCAACTGTACTGGTCTGCCCGGCTGGGAGCTTCGTGCTCAGGGGGCTGTGCCCAGAGAGGGTCTGTTTCCTCCCAGAACCGAACTCTGCCTGTGCTTGTCTTCCACCTGGAGGGCTAGTGGGAGCCCAGACGGTCCCTGGGGCGGGGGTCTGGGGTCCCCAGCCCACGGGGCAGACACAGCCACACGCAGCCTGTCCCCAACCTCCTGTGTTGCCTCTGCAGAGCATCAAGTTCCCAATTTCCACCAGGACAGGGTCGGGGTGGGGGTGGGCGTGCACAGGGCATGCAAATCCAGGACGTGCCCCAGACTCCCAGTGCTTGAGCAGCCCCCTGCCCCGCCGCCTTTTCTCTCTTGTGCACCCCCAGGCCAGGGCTGCGCCCCAGACTCTGCCTGCCAACCTGCCATCAGCGTCCCCTCACCTGCTCATCTCCCCCAGCTCCCAGTGGCTATTACTGTGGACGTCGGTCTTGCCCCAGAGCCCTCGACAGAGGCGCAGGGCCCACATGGCCTGCGCAAGGCCGCCTGGTAGCGCTGTGGGCACCATCTCGGCTGGCAAGAACCGAGGGCTGTGGGCTTCGTCCTCGCCAAGGTGCTTAATAGGTGTCCCTGCAGCCCGCCACCCTGCGCTCCGCCAGCAGACTCCGGGTGTGTGTGAGCTGCGTCTCCACAGAGCTGTTTGAAATCGGGCTGAACAACTCTGAGACAAATGCCCATGTGACCGCTTCTGCGCTCCATAAATTCAGCCAGGCCTGGAGCCCTCCTTATTTAGTGACGCATACAGAACGGGGGTGCAGGCCAGAGGTGTGGGTGGGTGGGTGAGAGGATTCCCCAGAGACAGTGGGGCGCAGAACAGGCAGATGGACGAAGTCCCCTCTGCAGAAGGGAGCAGCGGACGGGCCAGGAGAGGTGTGTCGCGCCCTGTGGGTCAGCTCCGGGCCGGGATGGAACTCGCGCCACACCGAAGCGGCCGTGGCGAGTTGCGGGGCTGTGCTTTAACCCGTTGTGCCTCCAGGGAGGCCCCGCTCAACTGCTTTCACATGGTGGGTGGAGTCCGCAGCCTCTCTATCCCACCACCTGCCAGCAGGTACTTGGGTTCCCGCCGTGACTCGGCCTGAGGACACCTGGCTGGAAGGGTCGGTCCTGGCCAGCCGGGCAGTTGCTGGTGTCCTTCCCGTCTTGAGCGAACGCACCTTCCCACACATCTGTGAAACATTCCGCTTCCGTGCGGGCTGCGCCAGTCTCCCGCCCCTCTGCTGTGGCGCTGGCCGTCTTCTCCTCTCTGCAGGGGTGCCTGTCGCCACAGGAGCGACAGCCCTCTCACTCTGTGGCTCGTCTGCTCATTCTCTTTGCGATGCTTTTGATGAATCCAGGTCCACCGGCTTTTAACCTTCTCTGCTGCGCTCAGCGCCTCCTGCAGCCTTCGGGCCCCAGGGCGACGTCTCCCGTACTGTCTCCAGTGGCGTCAGCTTTCTGCCCTGTAGGAAATTGCTTTCTGTACACGGTGTGAGGTGGAGGCAGACTTCCTTTCCTTTGCTTTTTGCGCTTTCATTTCTGGCCCCACATGCATGCAGTTTTCCTAGAAGGCTCACCCACCCTTCGCTCACTGCCCTGTATGCCCCCAGCATGTGTTAGCTGCCCTCACAGCCAGGACGGTATTTCTAGGGTTTCTCCTCAGGTCCACGGTTGTAGATTAATGGCCACAGCTCAGGAGACAGCTTCCAGGGCATGTGTTTCAGGGTTGGTGCTATGCATTGCACCAGTATTTTAGAATCAGCCTGCATATTATGATTCTGACAGGTTTACTAAGTTACCATGTCTCCTCAGATCTTACAGAGCTTCTATAAATGCGTTTCCAAGTAACTTGTGCTTTTCCTTTTTAAAGATTTATTTATTTATTTATGCACACAAGAACAGGGGTACAGGCCAGAAGTGCAGAAGGTGAGAGGATTCAGCAGAGACACAGCAGAGAACAGAACAGGCAGATGGACTGGACTGCACTGCTGAGGGGAGCAGCAGGGAATCAGGACAGGTGTGCTGTGTCCTGGGGTGGGGTGTCCCTCCCTGGCCGGGGATTGAACTCGTGCTGCAGTGGCCGCTCCTTGCACCACCAGGGAGGGCCCAGTAACTTGTGGTTTTAAAAGTGCTATTTATTGCAAATAGCATATTAATTTTTTCACCTTTCACTTTGTAACTGCTGCTGACAGAAATATAAATTATTTTTATATGTGGCTTTTGTATCCAGGAACCTCATTAGACTCTCTCAGTAACTGCAATAATTTCTCTCTGAAACATATCAGCTCCCCAGCGATAAAGACAGTCTTTCTTGCCTTTCGCTTCTGTTTCTTCTTCTTGCCCTGCTGCACTGGCTAAGACCAGCAGAACACTGCTGACAAGTATGGTAAGCCTGGTGGTCTGCCCGTCCTCGCTTCTGAGGTCCAGGGAAAGCTTTCACCGTTCCCCACTGAATATGATGATCACTGTAATGGTTGTATAGGTCTCTTATTAAGGAGGTTTATTATAATTCCCATTTTCTGAGTTTTCACTAATGAATGAATGTGGAATTTTTGCAAATGCTTTTTCTGCAACTATTGTATAACTATGTAATATTTTCCCTCAGCCTATTGTTGTTTCACTGCAATAAATGATTTTCTGTGCTTAAACGTTGCCCTCCTGAGAGGAAGGCAATTCGGTCACCGTGTTTTTACCTACCATCATTTTAATATTTCACTTCATGATTGCTTTTTTACGATCCACTGTTCATTGTATACACTGTTAAACTTTTGTTAAACAGTGCATTTGTGCTCATGAGCAAGCTCAGCCTGTAACTGTCTTCCTCATCATGCCCTTGAAAAGTTTTTATCGCAAGATTATGTTTGCCTTCTCACAACAGTGTATTCTCTTATTCTTTGAAAGAATGTGTGTGGAATTAGAACTCTCTGTCCTTGAATATTTGGTCGATATTGGTGATGACGTCCTCCAGGTCTGGCTCTTGCTGTGGGGGGAAGATATTTGATGACGGATAAGAAAACACTGTGAGTTTCTGACTGCTTAGAGTTTCCGCCTTTTCCCGTGCCACTGGGGGTCATTCCTTTTCCTGGGAGTTTGTCCATTTCAGCCCTGTCATGACGTCACTCACAGCAGCCACGCTTTCAGCTGCCGCAGCTGTGCATGCTACGGCCTGGCCCTTGTGCCCCATCTCTCTTCACGGGTTTGCAGATGTGACACAGTCCTCTTCAGTCAGCTCTGGCCCATGCCCGGTGCCGGAAGAAGTTTCCCCTTCTCTCACCAGTCATGTCGCTATCTTTGTGACAATCACCTAGATTGGTGTCCAAGGTGGGAATGACACAGTGGGTCACCTTTACTCTACACTTAAAAAAAGGGGTCTTTTCTCCAAACGGAGGCAGGATGTGTCCTGAGGAAAGACGTCGCTTCAGCACTGTGTTTGATGGATGCTCGCAGCTGCATTGCCCGTCCCTTCTAATGAAGGTGCCCAACGCTGCAGGAGGGCTCATCCCCCTGAGTACAGTGTCCAGACCGACCTCTGCCCGCACCCCTGGGAGCGGCCCTTCCGCCTTCTCCCCTGCTGGCTGTGCAGCTCTGGACCTGTGCTCCTCGCCTCTCTGACTTGGCATTCATGCTCGAGAGGTGCTCCCAAGCTGACTCACGCTGGAGCAGCGCTTGCGCCCTCGGAAGCTTAGCAGCGTGCACTGAGGCCCCCACATCTGCGCCCTGGACTGTGAGGGCCACTGGCTGCCAGCGGCTGAGCTGACCCGTGCGCACACCTGCAGCTTCACAGTCCTGCTCCATCTTGGCGAGTGCCTGGCCTCTCAGCGGGAGACATGGCTCCTACGCCTGACCTGCTCTCTTCACGCTCGCAGAACCAAGCAGATGGCCCCGCACAGCGCCACCCCCCGAGAAAGGGCGAGCTGGGAGAGGCTCTGGGTCTGGGAGCACAGAAGGTCCACCAGGCAGGTGTGCTGGCCATTCCCAGGGTTCCCAAGCCAGGGCCAGCGGGGCTGGGCTGTTTCCATTGGCGTCCAGCTCAGGCCCCAGAACTGGCCGGGCCTGTTTCCTCAGCCCAGCCGTGCATAGAACTCTCTGTCCCCACAGCTACCCCAGGCGCCTGCTGACTGCCCTCCAGGAAAGACACCACGAGCAGCTGCCAGCTGCCGGCCAGCAGGCCCCTGGGAGGCCTGGTGGAAGTAGGGGGTCCTGGGGCACACAGCCCCCGCCTGCACAGCTGGTCTCCCCTGGGAAGACAGCAAGGGCAGCCCTGCCTCCACAGCCACGCCAAGGGGCTCCTGCTGGCAGCTCTTCCTGCAAAACCAGAGGAATTCAGGGAACATTCCCGAGTGGGCAGGGCACCCCTATATGCCCAGCATGCAGAGCGCATTGTGCAAGCAAAGGGGGCTCCCTTTAAAAGCCCTTTGAAAGACACCCCTGTGGTCCCCCTCCCCTGTGCCTCTGAGAAGGCAAAGTTCTCAGAGCTGATGCATGGCAATATAAAAAATAGGCACACAGAAATAAAATCTCTAGGGAAAGAAAGCCCCAGGAGGATAACAGTTTACAACCTAAGCCACACCACTGATGCTGTGAAGGGTCCGGCCCCCCCAGAGAACTCACGGCTCAGAGATGGGAGCAATCAGGGGCTGGCATGAGACCTGGGCACGGTCCTCAGTGAAGCTCTGGCTACCAGAGCCCCTGTACCCATGGGGCTCTGGAGGACCCATGGAGGGGGTCTGTCCCCTGACCCGGGAACTGCAGCCTGAGGGCCTCATCAAGCACGCCCCTGTGGCACCTTGAGGCTGGGACGGCCCCGCAAGAGGTGGCGAGGGTAGGGAGGCTGCCACTGAAGAAAATTTCCAAATGGTCAAAAGAAAAGTGAATCACAGCATAGAAGTTTTCGTTTTTGTTTTTTTTTAAGATTTATTTATTTGTGCATACAGAACTGGGGTACAGGCCCAAAGATGCAGGGGCGGTGAGAGGCTTCACCAGAGAGAGGGAGGAGCAGAACAGGCAGATCGTCGAAGTCCACTGCTGAGGGGAGCAGCGGGCGGGCCAGGAGGGGTCTGCCGCGCCCTGGGGTCACCTCTGGAGCTGGGGATGGAACTCAGGCTGAAGTGGCTTTAGCTTCTCAGTGCTGTGCTTTAATGTGCTGCGCCACCAGGGAGGGCCCAGAAGTTTTGGTTTTTACACACTGTTGGGTAAAAATAAAAGATGTATAAATTACCACATAAAGCCCTCAGCCGATTAGAACCAGTATGCAGAGTAAGCCTGTTTCTTCAATACACTTTCTCAAAAAAAGTTTTTGGGTGAAGACAATGGAGAACGATGTGCCTCAATGTCCTGGTTGCTAAGTAAGGTGAAGGCGCACTGCTGTCGGGCCGAACACGGACAGTTAGGAACCAGGCCTGTCTGGCAGAGAAACACTTGCGTTTACAGACTCTGCAGAAAGAGATGAGGGACCCGACCCTGGTCAGCGGCAGGTGAAAGCAGCATGAGGCCCCTCGCCCTCAAGCCTGCTCTGACGTGGGTGGGGAGACTCCCCCAAGCCCTGCCTGTCTCAGATGTGAGGACGTATCTGTGGGGACTGGGTGTGCCGGGAGGCACAGGCCCTGGTTGTCGTGTTCATCTCCGAGTGACAGCAGCCCTGGCTCTTCGTGACGAAGGTGCTCAGGCCCACTTCCTCAAGCTGTGCCTGCGCCTGGCGAATAAAGCCGAGGAAGGCGACTCCCAGGCAATTCAACGCCCGAGCAAATGTAAGTGTCCTGTCCGTTTTCGCTTCAAAGACAGTTTCGTGCGTTTGCGAGACTTGAGGTGTAGTGAACATTAAACTTTCATAAGAAACTATTAAGTGGCCATGAGCCTGACTTACAGAGAATATCTATGTTATATAAACAGCCACACAGAAGTTGAAGTAAGTAGAGTTACAATAATTAATATCTTCAGCTTTAAGTCGATCCTTTCCAACAATAGAAAAGAGAATGTATCTCTACGAAGTTTCTCCATCTCGTACAATGAGAACTTTCCAGCTGCTGGGGTCACACCATTCTTCAGTGTAGATTTTCTGGCTTCTGGGGTCACCCAAGCCCTTCACAGGGAGCTAAGTGACAAACCGAGGTAATTAGCAAAGAAGCAACTACCTGGCAATCGGCAGGAATTCAAATTCGTGGGGACAGAGAATGCACAGGCACATGGTTGCTTCGTATTCGGACTTCGTGGTCTGTCTAGACACACCATTGCCCTCATCACACTCAAATTAAATTGAGAAAAGCGCGGTTGTATAAAGTGTTTTGTGCTCTGCCTGGCCGTTTTCATTACGCTGGAAAACCTTCGCCTCGAGGCTTTCGGTAACAGTGCCTCGGCCCCTCTGGCATGAGGAGGGACTGGGCCACAGACACACAAAGGCGCCTTCAGCCAGGCCCTGTTCTCAGCTGACTCCGAAGTGCTGGCAGGAAGCGGGAGATCCAGCAGTCAGCGTCCTTTCGGCACAGACGCGCACCCGAGGAGAAGGGCTTTCTCGCACAGCTCTAAGTTTTGTTGACAGAGAAGCTTTTCTTCAGGGTTCACCGTTGGGCCAATTGAAAGAAAAGAAGCAACAAGAAGCGGCGGTTCTTCCCTCCTGGCGGAGCTAAGACTCCCACTGGCTATCGTGTTACTCTCTCCTGCGTATTGCTATCAAATATTGGGACTCTGGTTACACCGTCAAGGTCACGGGCATGTGTGGTTCCAGGGCACTTGTGCCGTTTCCAAGCCACTGACCAGGCTCCTGTCGCATCTGTGGGTCCTGGCCTTCTCCAAGCTCCGTCCTGATGCCCTGGCCCTGTGCTGTCACCTGTGGCCTCGGCCTGCTTAACGTGCAGGGCCCTCGGGTGCGGGCACGTGCGTACCCGGAGGGAGGGCAGGGCGAGGCTCGGGAGGGGCTGCGGTTACCAGAGGCGAGCGCCCGCGGGAAGGGCCCCCGAGCAGACCAGAGACTCACGGGGGCTCAAGCCGCTGCCTCCCTGCTGGCTGCTTGCCCTGCACGCCATTGAGCCCTGTGAAGATGACGCCCAGGGCTCCACAGTTCTTTTATTTTTATTTTTTAATAATATAATAGTTTGTTTTTACATCATTTTGTGCCTTTTCCCATCTCAGTTGTAATCCCCGTGGGCTTCCCATCACCAAATCACCCGTTGCCTCCCTGCTGGCTGCTTGCCCTGCACGCCATTGAGCCCTGTGAAGATGACGCCCAGGGCTCCACAGTTCTTTTATTTTTATTTTTTAATAATATAATAGTTTGTTTTTACATCATTTTGTGCCTTTTCCCATCTCAGTTGTCAACCCCGTGGGCTTCCCATCACCAGATCACCTGTTGCCATCACCACAGTCCCGTGCACTTCTTTTATTCTTTTAACGCATGCAAGAGCCAGGGTGCAGGCCAGAGGTGCAGGGGCATGGGAGGACTCCCCAGAGACAGTGGGGAGCCGAACAGGCGAATCCACTGCTGCGGGGGCAGCGGGGAGACAGGAGGGCCCACTGCGCCGTGTGGCTCCCTCCCTGGCCGGGGTGGAGCTCACGCTGCAGCGGCTGGTGACAGCTTCACAGTGCTGAGACCTTCACCCCTGAGCCATGGGGAGGCCTCCAAAGTTCTCCCTTAGAACTGAAGGTGACCCTTCAGTCTTTGCGGTGGTTGGGTATAAAAACAGTCCTCGAATTGATAGCCACATCCTCGGCAGACAGCGGCTCCTGGGTGCCAACCTTACCCCTTCCCCTGGCTCGGCCGCCCCACTGTGAAGAGAGAGGGGAAGGGATGAAAGGGCACGGCCAGGACAAGCCACGGCTGCTCGAAACCACCCAGGGGAGGCCCGACAGCCCCCACCTGCTGTCGCGTAGGTGTTCCGGCAAGAACTGGGAGCTTGTGTGCTGTGTGGGTGAGCCCATCACAGAAGTCGCATGTTGCGTGACGACGTGGCGTGGTGGCCAGAGCAAGGAAGTCAGGACGGCGACCAGGGGTGTGGTGGACCGGGGTGTGCAGGACAGGTACACGGCAAGCGACCCCCGACTGGGCCTGGACTCTGCTCGGGATGATGAAGACCTGGAATTAGAGGGGCGAGTTGTGTATCATACATAATCTCGGTTCAACGGAAAACCACTTAAGCTGTGCTTGGATTAATTACCGAATTTAATATGAATACAAAAAGGCTCACTTTTTGCCGGAGCTCACACAGGGACTCGAGGCGCAACGACTTCATGCTTCTAGCATGTCGGGGAGAGCCCGGACGCTGTGTGCACCCCAAGAAGGATGAAGGGGTGGCAACAGGGCCACCACGACTTGGGAAGGGGTAGTGCGGCAGCCTCTCGTCCCCGGGGTTTTCTCCGGCACCTGGGTGTGAGCACAGCACGCTGGATGGTGGCTGCAGTCCAAGGTGGCGGCCACGGTGCTTCCCACCCCGCGTGCCCGTCTGCAATACGGCCTGAGTACGCCTCCCTGGGCAGGGTGCAGACTCACCCACCTGCTGCCCAGGGCTGGCCCCGTTGCTGGCGTGGACTGGTAGAATGTGGCAGCAGGGGCCGGCCACTTGCAGGCTGTGCGGTGTCCACATTTGCCCTGCGCAGCCAGTGGCCAGGGGAGGAGCCGCGGAGAGTGACAACACCCTCAGTCACTCCTGCCGCGGAAGGTAGGGTCTGGGGAGCCCGCGCCCTATGGGGAGCCTGCGCACTAGGACGCACGGAGAACCACCCCTCAAGCTCAGTCCGCACCTCAGATGCAAAGAACTAACAAGGCTTGTGTGAAACCATAGAGCTTGGCGCGACCCGGTGGCCCTCGCCAGGGAGCAGGCAGGCGCTCCCGGGGCGCCAGAGGAGGCCCTCCCTGCTCTTACAACAGCCCCAAGCGACCTCGGCAGTGGGCCCACTCAGCCAACCTCAGCAGCTGACACTGTCCTGGGGAGGCCGGCACTCAGTGCGCTTTCAGGCGCCAGTGGAACCCGGGAGGGGCGACGGCCTCCCTGGCCAGGACAGGCTTTGCCGCTGGTCTAGCGTCGCGCTAAGTCACGCCGTGGCAGCTCTTCCTCAGGCTCTTCCTCCCTTCCGCACTTGGTGGCTGCCCTCGGCTGACTGGGCTGCAAGGCCGCTGACATCAGGACCCCCCCCCCCCAGGAGAGGGCAAGCGCAGGTGGCGATCCCAGCACCCGAGAACCAGTGAGCTCTAGAACCCAGCTCACTCTCAGTGGGACCCGGGCCAAGAGAACACTGCGCCTGACTTCTGTTCACTCGGTTTCGTCTTAGCGTCCGCCCTCCCAGCCGAATTCACGCGCTCGCCCGCAGAATGCACTGACACCTCTCGACAGCGACAGGCACGACGGTCTTCGTGGCTTCCAGCCCAGACCCAAGTCTAGGTGCGAAGCCGCACCTAGACCCCACCTGGCTCAGATATGGCTGAGACTCCAGATTCTTTCTCCTCAGCTATGAACCTGAACTTCAGCAAGTTTGCAGACTACGACAGTGGGCCGGGCTGGGGAAACAGCCCCACTCCAAGTGGAGGACGGTTCCGAGACAGGCCTGACAGCCCAGGTGAGCAAGGAGAGGCTGCCGGCATGGAAGCACCGTGTGCTGGGACGCTCTGGCCGCCAAGCCCCGCGGGCGCGGCCCTGCCCGCCAGACACCGCACTGCAGGCCCCTGGCGCTGCTGGCGCCTCTTCCATACCCTGTGAGGGCGAGGCCGGCACTGGTGGTTACGCGGAGCTGGTGTCCGCTGGTAAGGGGTCCAGAGAGCCACCGTGTCTGCTTCCCATCCGCACAGGCAGGCGCCCTCACAACGGGGGACTCCCCTCCCTGGGCACAGTCACGGGCCCCCATGGAAGCTGACTTCTCTGTGTCTGCTGCTTCCTCTGCCTGCGGCTTCTCACAGACAGCAAGCCTGAAACAGTCTCTACACAAAGCAGACACTCTGGGGGGCACCCGCACCTCTCTAGCAAGAATGTTCTTCCCCCGTCACCCAGTGTCGGTTCCCAGCACCTGCGAGAGGCTGAGGCTGTGCCCGCCGGCTCTCAGGCCAGAGCTGTCCACAGAGTTCTGTGCCCCGGCCTTCCGCGCCCTCCCGCCTCGTGGTGTTCCCATTGCAAAGCCACCTTCGGGCCTTTAGGGAGCTGTGGCGGCAGCACCCTGCTATTCGGTCCCTTTTACCTTCACTTCCTTTGCGGATCAGCTGCTGAAAGAAAATGCTGTAGGCCGGTGGCTTATAACAGCATCTACTCCTCACACCTCTGGAGGCGGAAGGTGATGCTGAGGGTGCTGGGGAAGGGTCTCTGAGCCTGTCTTACAAGAGCATAATCTCACTCACCGGCACTGGCCTCATAGGCTAGTCACCCCACAGAGACCCCCACCTCCCAATGAGGACTAGGGTTTCAACGTGGGAATGGGGCGGCCACAAATGTTTCGACTACCCCAAAGGCTGATGCACTTATTACAGCGACTCTTCAGCGCTGTTTGTGTAGGTGAGCAGAGCCTACATCGCGTCCCTGAGCCACCGCTGGCTCGTTATTGGATGAACAGACCTTGTCATCGCAACCAGCCCAGAGATGTCACCGGAGTCAAGATACCCCACATCAAGGACGGAACGGAGGTGGGGCTGCCTGTGCCAGAAGCACCCCAAAACCTGGGGAGCAGCCTCACAGCCTGGCAGGGAGACCATCCTCCAGACTGAGTGGGGAAAAGCTTTCTGTCTTGGCTTCAAGAACCAAAGGCAGCGAAACCTTTCCAGAACAAAGGAAACAAAGCACATCTCTTGTAGCACCGTGTAAAAAAGGCCCGAGATAAAAGGAACGCACACAATAACAGACAGAGAGAACTCACACAATAGAGAGAGGCCCTGAGCTCTACGGCTCTGTTCAGCCAGAGTGGCCTGGGGCTTGTGTTAGAAGCTCTTGCGGCAGCAGGAGCCTGAAGGGTTAGGGTCAATGCGCAGCCCTTGCGGACTGTCACCGGGTGTGAGCGCTTGTGTAAAGGGTGTGAGCGCTTGTGTAAATGAAGCTTTTGCTGATTGCCACTTTCTGAGAGTGAAAATTGAAAAAGCAATTAAGCAGTCACAAGTTGAATTAATGATTTTAATGCAAAGGTGATCACGATTCCATGACCGCCGTGATGGCAATGGACTGTCCATCCCCACATGGCCATTTCTTGTTACGTGGACATCTCATCTACACACTCATTTAGGAAAGAACCGGCACGTTTCCGAGTTGGATTCTCTTTCTTCAACTGGAGTTCATGGCTTTGAAGTTATTCTGTCTTCTTCGCGCCCTGTGGTGGCGACTGCAGGTTTCCTCTGGGCTCTGGCTTCTTCCTGGGCTCATCTTCCCCACCGCCCCACCCCCTGCCCCCTCAGCAGCTCTTCCTCCCCTCTCCTTTTTGTCCTCATTCTTTCCTCCCTTATTTGCAAGCTGTTGTGACTGGTGTCTTTTCCATCACGGTATTTTCTCTCTTCCTTTCTATTGAGTTGCCATTGACACACGACAGTTTATAGCTTTAGCAATGTGGCATTTGTATATATCGTGAAATGATAAACCTAGTGAACATATCTCACCACACAGAAGTATTTTAAACAACCGTTATGTGCATTTTTACCACGATTTAAAAACACAAAGAAAAAAACAACAACAAGGAGATTTCTGGATTTAGGCAACACGAAGTAAATTTCCCCTTCCAGAACCCAGAGAAAGGCAAGAACGCAGGGGACCCCCTCTCCCCGCCACGGACACGTTTGTCGGGGAGCAGTGACACTGGCGATCAGGAGCTGCGACCAGAAGCCCGACGGGGCTCCACCTCCGCGGGCCAGAGTGGGGTCGCGGAGCGCTGAGCCTAGGGGGTCCCAGCGGAGACCCGGAGTGGGGCGGCGCGGGCCGCAGAGCGCGGCGGCGCCAGAAGAGGGCGCCCGAGAGCTGACGCCTGGCGGCGGCCAGCCAGGCTGCTAAGCGCCCTGGGCTGAGCGGCTGGGAACTCCTGGCAGCTGTCACCCTAAAGGGGAAACATTTGGCGCCCCGGTTTACGTTAGGGGCCGGCACAGACGTCACTTCTGCGTAAGTTGTGTTTCATGCTCAATTTGTCGTCAGTGTAGCCAGTGGGAGTCCCCTCAAGCTGGAGCCCAGGTCCTTGGGCGCGCCCCCCAGTTTCTCTACAACAGAGATGCTCCAGGTGGGGTCAGGCTTTTCTGGAGACAGGCCCTGGGCAACGGCCTCCCGTGTCTAAGTCGACGCATGTGCATTGGAAACGACAAGCTCAGATCCCGTCACAGATTAACATGAGCGCCCCCTCCCCTTCGCGCCACACAGAAGACCAATACGTGGGAACCCACTTTCTTCCTTTGCACACTGCAAAGATGTGGAGCCGCTTTGGACACAGCATGACCAAGTTGGAAAGAGAAGCCTGTGGTGGGGGTGCAAGCAGAGGCAGCGCCGGGGCATGTCTGCTGGGTCTGGTCCTGGGGGAGGCTGCCAGCTTCCAGGCGAAGCCAACTGGAGGTGTCGCTGCAGGGCAGCGTGCGCTTCCTGCCTGGGGCTGGGGGGACCACCTGCCCCGCGTGGCACCCACCGGGCCCTTGCATTTTCCCTGAGCCTTGAGCGCAGGCTCCTCCCGAGGAGCAGACGGTTGCAAAGAGACAGGGCGCTTCTGCAGTGCCGCAGACCCTAGCTTCTCCTTCTCCCGGAGGGAGCACAGACCCCTGGGGGAGCAGAAAAGGCCCGAGGTGGCTGGCAAAGCGGAGCGGAGCAGCATCCACACGGGCGGCCGGGCTCGGGCACTAGTGGGCAGCTTAGGGGTTCACAGCGCCACGCTCCTCTAGAGCCCATTTCGTGAGGGGCTGTCGTCACGTTGAGGGCGATAAAATACTTGATCACCTGCTCTCTGAATAATGGCTCCAGGCCCAGGTCCCCTTCTCCTTCCTGGTAGATCTCTGATGCTCACCTCCCCGCTGCTGGCACCCTGAGTTCTTGGCTGACGACCAGTCCACCCTTCTAGTTGCTCACCCCCCAAACCGTTCTCCAGCTCTCCCGCCTAAGCCCCCAGGTCTGGCTGGCACCGCCAACAAAAGCCAGCTGGAATCTGGCACTACCAGGTGTGCGTGCCTCGCCCCTCCCGTGGCTGCGGCCACATCTCATCTGGGCCACTGCAGCTCCTCATCTGGCCGCGTTTCTGCCCAGGCTTCTCCCATTCTCACAACAGTGTTCATTAGGAACCGCTGAAAATGGCCGCCAGGACACACCTTGCCTGCTGCACCCACCCACCTCCCGCCGCCTTCCCACCTCCTTCTGCTTGCCACTGCACCAGCCACCCTAGTCCCTGCGGGGCTGGGAGCTGGCCAGTCACACTCCTGCCCCAGGGCCTTTGCACTTGCTGGTCTCTCCCTTGAGCTACCCTCTGCCTTTCAGTCTTTATGCCCACCTTCTACCCTGTGAATGGGCATCAGTCTCTCCCCACCCTGGCACCCAACTCGGCTTCCTGCTTTCCTCTTCCTGTTGTCCAAGGCACTCCCCGTAACAGGTGTAGCGGTCTGGAGCATGTGCTGTGAGCTGCACTACCCTGGCAGCTGCAGGAGGCAGGCACCGGCCGCCCAGCGCCGGGCCAACAAGCACAAGCAGCCCGCAACGAGCCCCCAGGAAAAGGGCGCTCTGCCCGGGCTTGCCCCAGGATGGACTTTTTCCAACCAGCTCCACGTGGGAACATGGTGTGGCAAGGGTGGCCAGCTTCTGAAGCTGGGGTGAACTTCTTGGACCAAACTGAGAATACGGGGACTCCACTGAGGAAGGGACGCGGGCAGGTTTGGAGAGACCGTCAGCTGCGGGAATGAGCAAAATCTGAGGGTTGGCTGCATGATTTGGGGTGGGAAGACCAGTTGGGCCTGCCTCTGCGTGCCCAGGGCACGTTTGTAGACCCCGGGGGGCTTTCTGAGACGGCAGGAGCCAGGAACCAAAAAGGAGACGGAGGCACAGCTGACCACATGAAATGAACATCCATCATCTGAATCTGTTCCAAATGCAGAGCTCCGGCTCGGCCACTCCCTGCAAACATCACGCCGAGAGGCGTCGCGCCACCAGGACAGTGCCGCCAGCCCGTGCTCCCACGGGGGCCTTCAGCTCCATGGGCACAGAAAGCAAGAGAGCGGGTGAGGGTTCCTGGGGACCTCGGAAGTTTTGGGAAAAGCATTCTAGGGGCGATGGCTGAGCCTGTCCAGATGGTCAGTTCGATGACCTGACTACTAGCTGCTAATGACAGGGCCTAGGCCTGCTGGCCAGAGCTGACAGCGAGTCAAGGCAACACCCGGCCCCCAAGTCTGCTAATCACACCCCCTCCCAGATGCTTAGAATCGGATTAGATGGGGGGCCGGCTCCTCTTCCAAACCTGGCCAGGTGCCCCCAGCTGCCAGGAACAGGGAGAACCCTGCAGAGCAGAGGGTGCTGCCCAGTGCCAGCTTCTCCTTTTCTGCAAATGTTGCACTGAGGCTTGCGGGTGATGAGCCTCAACCTTCCGCGCTTCCCTGCCTCCTGGCGTAGCCCCTTCTCCCTCACGTTTGTCCTGCTGCTCTCCAGGCCCCCACCCTGCCTCCTGCCCCGCCCCCTCAGGTGACCCCTCCCACCCACCTGTCAGGAGCATGGAGCAGGCGCCCTTCCACCGGCATGGGCTCGGGCATGTGGGGCACGTGGGGGTCCAGGTGCCGGGCAACTCCCCAGGGCGTAATCCGCTTTCAGCCAAAGCAGGACTGAGCTTCCGTTAGCCCTAATCATCGCTGCCCCCCCCCCGCCACTTCCCGAGCCTCCCCCAGGGCCCGGGGCGCAGCTGAGGCCCAGCTCGCTCCCTAGCACCGTGCTGGACATGCAGCCACAGATGGGCTCTCGTCCGCCTGCACCCCCCAGCCAGCCGCTCTGCAAAGGACTTGAGAGGGCGGGGCTCACAGCGGGGCGAGCCCCCCCACCGCTCTTCCACCAGGGTGGGGCCGGGCAGCCCAAGTGCAGGGTCCTGGAGGGAGGAAAGTCACCGCCATGCGAGTCCCGAGGACCTCAGCTGCGTCCTGAGCTCTGTTGGCAGGTGCGGGCCTCGTGCTGCCGCCTGGCCAGGCTGTGCCCGTGCCGCGAGCCACCACTTTTCACTCTTCTGGTCCGTACTCAGAAGTGGGGCCGCTGGCTCGCAGGGTAGCTTTATTCGTAATTCTTTGCGGTATCGCCAGACTTTTCCACCGTGGCTGCACCACCACAATCTAATTTGAGGACATTTTGGTCTCCCACAAAGGCTACTCTATGGCCGCCAGCAGTCACCCTCCACTGCTCCCTTCCCGGTCCCTGGCACCCGCTGCAGGGCCTTCTTCTGCTTGTGCGGACAGGCCTGCTCTGGAGCTTTCGGGGCAGTGGCCTCTTTCCCGCAGGTCGCATTGCAGCTGCCTCAGAGCCTTGCTTTGACCTGCCCGATTCCAGGGCCCGGGGCAGGCTTGTGTGCGCTCAGTGTCTGCTGGTTCACTCGGGGTGGCGTCTCCTTTGGCCTTCTGCAACTACAGTGGATGCCTGGAGGCACCAGCTGCACCTGCTCTCGCCGGGAGCTGTTTCCTGGAGGCCCTGTGACAGGCCGGCTTTGCAGGCGCCGGTGGCCCTGCGAGCCTCGGGCCGGGACACACTCCTCAGCTCGTGAGGAGCCAGGAGCCCTGTCCCCGCCCTGGCGGCCCTGGGGGATCCGGGAGTTGTGAGGCTCCACGCGGGTCTGGCGTCCAACGTGGCAGCCCAGGCTTCTGCCACCATGAACTCCATGCCCCTGAGGAGTCTCCTGAGGCAGCTGACTCCTGGCCTGAGCAACAGAGGTGATGGCTGTGCTCCCTAGAGCAGACCTGGGGGGCTGTTGCAACTGGGGTCCTCTGTTTGGAAACAGGGAAGGCAATGGCTTGGGGCAAGAGCAGGTAGCCAGACCGCCGCCGGCAGCCGCACTCCCGCGGGGCAAGTGGTCTGCTCGCTCTGCCAGGCTTGGCTTCTGGAGCAGCCCAGGGGAGGGTCATGAGGGCAGAGACAAAGATCTGGGCAGGTGGGGTCTGAGTGCCGGTGCCTTCGGGTGGGGGATAGGGTGGGCCGCTGGCCTGGGGCTGCTCACTGCTGTGCGGCAGCTGGGGGAGCCAGGCCCACTCCAGGCCCAATCCTTGGAAGCCCTGCTCAAAGGAGCCCTCAGGGTGCCACTGGCATCCATTTGGGCCCAATCAGAAAAGCCACCAACCTACAAGCGAGCGGGCATGGCAGTGGGCGGCAGGGCTCTCCCCACTTCCCACAACAGGGCCCCTGAGTTTGGTCCCCAGCAAATCCCTCTGAGCTGCCCTTAGGAGCCAGGGGCGGGGGCGGGGGCACAGGCCTAAGTCCCAGCCCAATTAAGAGATCAGGTGGCACAGGGCCTGGGGCGTCTAAGGTGAGGAGGCCTGGGCCGATCCTGCAGGCTGCTATAAGGCGCTGCGCCCCACACAGTGCCGGGGCTGGCGGCAGCGGGGCAGGGCTTGCAGAGCCACGGCCCAACAGGGGGCCCTGCAAAGGCTCATGGGTGGACAGTCGCACGACAGCCCGGAGAGCAGCACCCTGGGGAGCGCCTCTACCTACGCCCACAGCAACGCCACCAGAGGTGAGCGGGCAGGCGCGGGGGCTGCCTCATGCCGGCTGCAGTGGCCCGCCTGGGACCTGGCGTCCACCTGCCTGCCCAAGAGGCAGCATGTCCTGGGGCAGGAGGCTCGCAGGCACCCTCGTCCTGGGAGAGAGGGCCCAGGCCCGCAGACAGTCAAAAACCTCCATGATGGCAGCGCAAGGTCTGCCTTTTTGGGTGGCCCAGTGGAGAGACTTTGCACGGAGCTGGTCAAAGTGTCAGGGACACTACTGACCCCTGGCTCTGGTCCCCTCCTGTGAATCAAAAGTGTTGCCGTGAGCAGCGACAGCTTTCCCAGGCCCACTGGTTGAGAGCCCTGAGGGGGGCCTGAGCATGCCCCCCCAGGGGTGTCCGTGGCAGGCCTGCTATGTGGTTCTCTGAAGGGGTTCCCTGGAGACCCCGTCCACCTCTGACTTTTCCTTTTCAAAATTTCAAGTATGTTCCCAAGCTGAGGGCAGAGTCTAATGGACCCGGGAGGCCACCCCTTATCTTGTATTGAGGGACCCCCATTGCGCCACGCACCCTCCTCCCGGTTTCTGGAAGCAGATCCAAGCAGATCACATCGCTTGGTCTGTAAATCTTGGCCTCGAAGGGAAAAGACCTCTTGGAAACGCCCCAACATGTCATTATTGCCCCTCGAAGGTAGCGCCTCAGTCGTGGGGAGTCACCCACTTCGGGCTTACACGCATGCCATGTTCACAGGGCCCCCTCAGCTCCTTGCAAGGTACCTGTTGAAGGAAACAGGTGTTCCAGCCCCACACCCCACTCCCGGCTCTGCAGCTGCCTTCCTGCATGCAGACTGCCAGTGGGACCCAGGCTGTGGAGCAGGGTGGGCAGTCTGCTAGGTCATCCCCTGTCCTGGGGCTCTGGCGACTGCACAGGAAAGGCCGGCCTAAGCCTGCTTCTAGTGGGGTGCAGGGGCGTGAACTGTGTGGCCCCTTCTCTGCTGCTGGGGCCCCATTCTCAAGGGCTTCCAAGAGAATCAGGATTCAGATAACATTGAATTTGTCATCTGCTTTCGCTCCACACACACCCCTCTCTGCCACCAACAACAGGCTCACCCAAAGCTTCACATCTGGCCGGTGCGCTCATCGTCAGCGTGTGCGCCAGGAAGTCCGCACAGCCCTCGCTGTGTCGTGACACCATGAATGTGCTGGAGGCCCACTTGTTTGGTTTTGTTTTTCCTTTTGTTTTTTAAAAAAGATTTATTGATGCACGCAAGAACTGGGGTACACGTCAGAGATGGGGGTGGGAGGACTCCCCAGAGACAGTGGGGAGCAGAGCAGGCTGATTGACTGAAACCCACAGCTAAGGGGAACGGCAGGGCAGCAAGAGCGGTCTGCTGCGCCCTGGGGTCCCGGGATGGGGTGCCGGGATCCCACTCATGCTGCAGCGGCTGCAGACAGCCTCATTGCGCTGCGCCTTAACCCCTTGCGCCACTAGGGAGGGCCAGGCCCATTGGTTTTATTTTGTATTTTTCTGGATTGCTTTAAACAATTCAACGTTGGCTTATGATCATGTAACAAAACATTTACAAGGTTCCCAATTCAAATCGAGAAAACAGGGATGCTTGGAGATGTCCCTCCTCTGCCCATCGCTACCTACCCTCCTGCTAGCTCTCAGGGTAGCCCGGGTGGGGAGGGAGGGACAGGTCCGGCCCCTCTGGCGCGCCCGCCCTTCCCCTCCTCCGGCTGTTGCTGCTGGGAGCGACCCTCCGGCTGCCCACCTCTGAGATGCCCTGTTTTTGCCTGCAGGCCGGGGGTGCAGACACCTCCCATCACAGCTGCAGTTGTGCGCGAAGCTGGGGAGTCCCGTAGCTCAGCGCTCGCTGTGTCATGGCAGCTCATTTGGCCACGTGGGGTCCTCTGTGCGCGGGCTGCAGCCTTGAGTTCCAGGAGGTCCCGCTGCAGGGCAGCAGGGCTGTCTCAGGGACATCAAGCCCTGCGTGTCATGGGCAGTGGGGTCTAGGTGTACTGGGGGTGCACGTCTTCCTTCTTTGCCACAGGACTCGAGAAATCCCCATTATCCTTAAACCATTTTGAGCTGGGTTTTTGTAACACGCAACTAGCGTCAGCGCCGCAGGGGCACGGCGTTGAGGCCTTGTCTGAACGGGTCAGTCGGGGAGGAAGAGGCCGCTCTTTGCGTGTGTCTCTCCTGGGTCTGTCCTCAAAGAGCGCCGCACACCAAGGGCTCAGACAGTGACGAGGCCCGACCTCCTCAGGGGCCGCAGGCCACCCTCCCCTCCTGGAAACCTCCTGACAGTCAGGGGCCTCCTGGCATGGGCCAGCACCGCCCTGCCCTCCGCCTCTACTGTCATGGCCACTCTGTGTGCACGTTCCTTGGGTGGGGACCCCAGTCCTGTGGGATTAGGGCATGCCCCACCGGCTCCATTCTGACCTGTCACCCCTGTCCAGACCCTCCCCCCCAAGAAAGGCCTCCCTCGGGCTTCACATCTTTTTTTGGGGGGCACGATCCCACCCACCACATACCCACGCCTCATTCTGCGGGCTGCACCCACCTCAGGAGATGCACGAAGCTGCCTTCGCAGGGGGCTGGCCGCACCTCACTCCTGCGCACACAAGGCAGGAACAGGGGTGCTGTCAGTGGGGCGTCTGCAAAGACTTCTGGGCCAACTTTATGGCATCGAGGGCAAGAGGCCCCACGTGGGGTGGGGGGGGCTTGAGCAGAGAGACAAGGTGTCGGGGAGTGCACTTGGAAGCAGTTCCAGGGAGTCGGGGCCCGCCAGTGGCACAATCAGATGGGGGCGCTCTGCTTTGTTGAGCCCCAGGATGCCCTGGGGTGCCAGCAGGCCACAGCCTCCGCCTGGAGAGACAGGATGCTGGGAAGGCGGCTTGGCAGAGCTGCTGGGAAGGGGCGGCCTGGGATCTGAGCCGGGAGCTGGCGCCAGCTGCGGGCGCTCTGTGCCTCCGCCCCAGGCCCCTTCGAAGGCCCCAATTACCACATCGCTCCCAGATGGGTGTACCACCTCACCAGCACCTGGATGGTCTTCGTGGTCATCGCCTCGGTCTGCACCAACGGGCTGGTGCTGGCAGCCACCGCGAGGTTCAGGAGGCTGCGCTGCCCTCTGAACTGGATCCTCGTGAACTTGGCGGTCGCTGACCTGGCAGAAACCATCATTGCCAGCACCATCAGCGTGGCAAACCAGGTCTGCGGCTACTTCGTGCTGGGCCACGTTCTGTGCGTCGTGGAGGGCTACACGGTCTCCCTGTGTGGTAAGTCCCCCGTGCCCAGATGTCAGGGCAGGAGCGGCCTGGGAGGCTGGGCTCTGTGGCTGGGAGTGCCCAGTGCGACTTTGCCTGGCTCGGGCCAAACCCCTAAGTGCCTACTCTGAAACCGACACTGCCTGTGCCAGGCAGCGGGTGTGGGGCAGGCGGCCCAGGGGGCTCATGCCAGAACAGGACGGCAGAGCCCTGGTCTGCGCCCTCAGGGAAATCAGCAGTTGCCACCAGAGCCGTCACCCGAGCGGGGCCCTACACACAGATCTTCCCTGTCCGCACAGCCCTCTGGGCCGGGCTCTCTTTGGGGCAGCCGCGTAGGCCAAGAAGTACCGGGTGCAGGGTGCCACACACAGGGCTCCAGCCTTGAGCGTGTCCTGGGTCCGCGGAGAGGGCCTGACACAGTGGGAAGCAGGAGGCCGAGAGGCCTCATGCTTCACTGAAGGGCCCACGGGTGCACAAGGGCAGGGTGTGGGCCTGACACAGGACGAGCACACAGTGGGGCCTCTGGTCCCAGCCTGCACATTCCGGGCTGGGTCGCAGGCAGCACCCGAACCTGGAGCTCCCGCTGCGGGAGGCACCTGAGGCGCAGTGGGAGCAGCCGGCTGTGGCACAGGGAAGGCGCACAGCAGGCCCAGCCGCCAGCACAGATCTAATGGGGCCAGGAGAGGTGGGGGACAGGAGGAAGGGGGCATGTGAAAAGCGCACGAAGGAGAAGGGAATGGCCCTGGACTTGAAGACACTCTGGACGCTAGGTTTTGCAGGTGGGGACTTCCCCTTGACCCTGGTGATGGCCGGGGCCTCTCCATCTGCTCTCCCGCAGGGATCACGGGCCTCTGGTCCCTGGCCATCATTTCCTGGGAGCGGTGGTTGGTGGTCTGCAAGCCCTTTGGCAACATGAGGTTTGACGCCAAGCTGGCCATAGTGGGCATCGCCTTCTCCTGGGTCTGGTCTGCTGTGTGGACTGCCCCGCCCATCTTTGGTTGGAGCAGGTAAGGGTGCCAGGGTGCCAGGGAGCGGCGCAGGGTCAGGGGCCACTTTTGTGGCCTCGGACATCAATCAGTCACTGCCTGTCTGACGCCCGTGGCCCCGCAACTGCAGCGAGGGGTCTCCGAGCTCCCTGTGAGCCTGCAGTGCCCGTGAGCGTGGGCTCTGTTACGACATGCAATGCACAGCTGGCCTGGCCTCTCCAGGCTTCGGGACGCCTCTCAGCCCTCCTGCCCAGGCCTTTTGTTCCAACACTGTGGGGGGCGTCACCCCCCTCTCCAAGGCCACGCGAGCAGCATGCCATCTGGCTCCCGGCCAGCCCACTGTGGGTGAGACCCAAATTTCTGAGTAAGCAACTCAGACGTCTGAGCGGGAAGGCCTGGACGGCCGTGCTGCGCTCCTAGTGCCGCGAGCCTGTGACTGCCTGTGGTGCTCCCCAGCCCCATGCGCACCCCACGCCCACACAGGATTAGGAAGGGGAGTCGCGGGAGCTCCTAGGCCTAGCCGACCCAGAGCATGGTTCTGGAACTAGATGGAGGAGGGGGTTCCCCCAAGGCCGCCACTAGCAGGTCTCGCAGTCGCAGTACGTGGGGGGGAGTGTCAGCCCCCCCCCACAGCCCAGATACGACCAGACCTCCGGCTGGGCTTTCCTCTAGGGAAGACAAGCACTCACTGGTGGCGAAACGCTGAGTGCCCAAGAAGCCCCAGAGACTTCACTTGGAAACGGCTCACTGGTGCTGGCGCAATGTCCCCTCAGCGAGGACCGGAGGGCCCTACCCAGGTCCATGGTGCGCCGGGTGGACGGGGCTCTGGCCACATGCCGGAAGGACTGCTGCTCTGCCCCTCCAGGTACTGGCCCCACGGCCTGAAGACCTCGTGCGGCCCCGACGTGTTCAGCGGCAGCTCCTACCCCGGTGTGCAGTCATACATGGCCGCGCTCATGGTGACCTGCTGCGTCATCCCGCTCGGCGTCATCGTGTTCTGCTACCTCCGAGTGTGGCTGGCTGTCCGCGCGGTGAGCGCTGCCGCCAGGCCCCGCTGCTCACCCGCTCGGAGCCACGTGCGCCTGGGGGCTTCCTCTGTCCTGTCCCGTGCCCCTTCCTGGGGGCCAGTGATGGGGTGGGAGCCGCAGCTCGTCCAGGCCCCGGATGAGGGGGCTACCGCCCCAAGCGTGGAGTGCAATTGGCCAGATCCACAAATGGAATTTTTTTATTTGCCAACTTTCTGTGGTAATGTCGGTTCGCGTTATCGCTGGCATCTGCCGCTCCACGGGAGGAGAGTCACAGGGCGGCTGCACCACGCCCCCGTCTCTGGGCCGCAGGCGCCACTCTCCCCTGGCCCCCTGGGAAGTCTGTCCTGTCCACAGCCACCCTGCAGGGTGCGGGACACTTCAGAGCCGGGCAGAAACGGGGAGTGGGCCTTGGGGCGCCGACAGCTCCCCCTTGTGGCTCCCTGCACAGGAACCAGTTGTGCCTCTGCCAACTGGTCTATGAGGCTCCTTGTGGACCTGCCACCTTCCCCTCGAGGACCCTGCTCGGTGGGGGAGGGGCTCCGATGGCACGTCTGCCCCACCCTGCCTCCAGGCTCTCTGTGGTGGGGACCCATGGGTGGCACACAAGCTCCCCGCTCACGTCCCCTAGTGCTTCAGCCTGCGACCGTCGGGGTAGAGGGTCAGTGCTGTGAGTGAGGGCCCCTGCCCTTCTGTTGTGACTCCCTGCCTGCAGCCACGTGCCTCTCATGCCCCCCCCCAGCGGTCCAAGCAGCAGCCCCAGGGCCCTCACTCATTGTGCTGGTGCTACCTTGTCTCCCCAGGTGGCAAAGCAGCAGAGAGAATCCGAGTCCACCCAGAAGGCCGAGAAGGAAGTGACACGCATGGTGGCGGTGATGGTGCTGGCCTACTGCGTCTGCTGGGGGCCTTACACCGTCTTCGCCTGCTTTGCCGCCGCCCACCCTGGCTATGCCTTCCACCCTCTGGTGGCTGCCCTGCCAGCCTACTTTGCCAAAAGTGCCACCATCTACAACCCCATTATCTATGTCTTTATGAACCGGCAGGTAAGACATTATCAGCAAAGCAAACTATAAACAGCCCCGGGCCAAGCCCAAGCCTTCCCGCTAGCTGCAGCCAGCAGGCCCTTCCCCCCCTTCCCCGCAGCCCTCCAGCCGGGCGAATGGCTGGGATGGGCGTGGGGATGTCCCTCTCAGTCTTTCACTAACGTGGCTCTCCTCTCAGCATGCAGCCTGGCAAACGTCCCGGCCGCACGGCTGTGCTGACAGCGGCTCTCGGGAGCTCCCGAGTCAGGGAGGACACACTCGGTGCCAGGCTCCCAGTTGCCGGCAACCTCAGCGATGTTGGAGGGTAGCAGGGGCCGCGTGAGGCTCAGCTCCTCTAAGCACGACTTGCCTTGGGTCTCTGTTGAGACGTCTCCCTCAAGGCCGCCTCACTCAGGCACAGCTGCCAGGCGACCGGATGGTGACCAGAGGTCCCGCAGGGGCTTCACCTGGGCCAGCCCCAGTCAGCCTTCCCTACGGCTCCATGAGCCAAGAGTGTTCGTCTCGAAAATGGATGTTTTTTTCTACCCTGTCTTCCCCTTCCTGTTGCATTTTGTGAGAATTTTCTGGAATGGAACTCCCAGACAGGAGCTGGGGGTTTTGTTTGCAGCTGTACCCCCTTGGAACAGAGCTGGTACTCGACGGGCAGACGAGGAATGAGCTTCGAAGCCTCATCTCAATCCCCATGCTTTCACTCTGAGAGCTTTGAGGCCGGAAGGAGCAGGGGGTAGTCGAGAGTCCGCCCGGGGTACCTCAGAGACACCTGGGGTCTGTGCCCTCAAAGCACCAGATCAGCACAGTGACGAAATGAGGCATCATCTGAGATGTGAGCTCAGCACTGGGGCCGAGCAGCAGTGCGCAGCCCCTGGGGGCGGAGATGCTCCCTGCTGAGCAGGTGACCTGGCTCCGCTACTGGCCGCTGAGCCTCACCCGGGTCCACGGCGGAGAACCAAGGGAACGGCCGTGCTCCTCCTCGGGCCCAGACCTCCAGGTTTAGGGCAGGGAGTGGGCAGGAGGCTCCTTTCAGGGGCCAGGCCAACAGGCATGCCCCAAGCCTGCCTCCAGCTCTCAGGCTGCTCCTGACCCTGGGCATCGACTCGAGCGAGCTGCCCTGCCTGTCGCGGCCTTCCTGAGGCTTCCTCCCTGTGTCCAGTCCCTTCTTGCTGGGACCCGGCGCTGGGACATTGGCCTGCATGCCACTGTGCCCCTCGTCACACCGCCTCATCAGAGCCGTAAAGGCTACTGTGGAATCGGGGGACCCACAGGCTGCAGGGGCAGGGTTCAGTATTCCCCAGAGGACAGCCTCAGCTGCCAGAAGAGTGAGTGGGGTCAGGAGCGGGAACAGGGCTGCCCAGGAAGTAAGTGCCCAGGTGCCCTCTGCTCGCCGTGCCCCTCCCTCTGGGAACAGGGGAGCCGAGCAGCTGTGGCTAACTGGTGCTTCCTGTTATTTCTGCCAGTTTCGAAACTGCATCTTGCAGCTCTTTGGAAAGAAGGTGGACGACAGCTCTGAACTCTCCAGTGTCTCCAAAACGGAGGCCTGCCCGGTCTCCTCTGTGTCCCCTGCCTGAGCCCTCAGCCTGAGTAGCAGGAAGCCTGCCCCACCCCCAGGGGCCTTAGCCACCCTCCGCACCCCGCCACCTTCTCTGAAATAAATGTAGTTTCTCTGCTGAAACCACAAAGTCACGAGGCAGCACGGCAGTCTGGGGGCGCTGAGCCCGCAGTGCACACTGTGGGGTGCAAAGGCACGACCAGGCGCTCCACGCACTGCCACCTTTGCCGAGCCTCGGGTCTGCAGGGGGCGGGAGGGCCTGAGAAGGCGCAAGGGCTGCAGCCCCGGGGAGTCAGGGGGGTGGGAGGGCAGGCCCTCCAGGGCCCAACGGGCGGAGCTTGGAGTCCTTGGCACAGAGCCTCCACCCGGAGGGGAGAGCGTGTCACTTCTGCCAAGCCAGGACCACGGCGCAACCAGCAGCAGCAGCACACGCGGTGGGCACTAAAACCAGAAGGACAGTGGCCAGGGTGAGCAGCAGGCTCCGGCGCGACACACGAGCAACTGGCCGGCTCCGGAGGGCCTCCACGACCTCCTGCCGTGACAGAAACACCCGCCGGCAGAGGTCAGAGAGGACCGGTGCCGTCCACCCAAGTCCTGGGGGCATGAAGCAAGATGGAGGAAGGAAGTCCCCGACAGGAAAGGGGAGGCTGCTGCTCAGCCTCCCAGGGGCCGTGATGGGGTCACCCTGACCTGGCCACAGCCCCAGTCCCTCATCCTGTGTGGCCTGGGCAGAGCAGAAGCCCCGCCCCCTCGTCGATAAGGATGGAGCAGAAGTGGGGGTCCCTAGCAGGTGCTCCCCACACCAGCGCAGGCTCTCCAGGTGGCCCCGATGCCCCAAGACAGGAACACTGAAGTCAGAGCAGCATAGCATGACACAGATGGGGCTGGGCACAACCCGAGGGCAGCCCCTACCTGGGTGTGAGGGCGTCAGAGGGCCTTTGTCCACTTTGCTTCTCTCTGGCCTAACCCTCCTCTCTGGCCATTTCTCGGAAAGCGCCGAAGGTCCTTACCCACATTTCCTTGGTCCTCTCATAGGACAGATCTGCCACCCTCTCCTCAGTGCCAGTCAGGTGCTGCCTGGGGCGGTAGATCTCGGCCAGGGGCCCTTGCAGGTGCTTGTCCACCTGTGCTTCCCCAGATGCTTGTCTCAGGAGCAAAAGAGAGAGTGATGCCCGCAGCACCCCACCCAGATCTCTTGCGGAAATGAGACCAGCTGGGGTCCAGAACCCGCTTCCGCCACCCCTCACCCCCACCCCCCGTCCGGGGCCACCAAGGGACCCGTGCATGCACTGACGTCTGGAGAGGCTTTCTGTCTCCTCACACTTCCGTACCAGCTTACAACAGCACAACAGGCCAGAGGCTGCAGAGACCAGTGTACAGCCCCCACCCACACCACTGAAGTACACCCAGACTCCAGGACCTATGTGGAACACCAGGTTTCCAGAAAAACCTGTTGGTTACAGGGACAGAGCAGCCCCAAGAGACCTCGCGCTGTGTGACCCCGTGTATCTGAACTGTTCAGATGAGATACAGAAACAGCCGAGTGGCACGGGGGCGCAGGGCGGGCAGGGGCGGGTGGCACGTGTGTGGATGAAGGCCGCGGACCACACTCTGCGTGGGGGTCACACACCAGGGGAATGTGTCTCAATAAAGCTGCTGTGGCAAGCAAACAGCTGCCCCTGATGCTGCATTGTGGTGATGGTTGCGCAACTCGGGTCATTTACCAAAGATGACCGAGACAGCAGCTCAATGGGCAGTGAATGGCAGGCAGAGAAGTATGGGTGCCATTTCAACCTTTTTTTTTGTAAGATTTATTTATTTATGCATACAGAACTGGGGTACAGGCCAGAGGCGCAGGGGCAGAGAGAGGCTTCACCAGAGACAGAGTGGGGAGCAGAACAGGCAGATGGACGAAGCACACTGCTGAGGGGAGCAGCGGGCGGGTCAGGAGAGGTC